>NC_059356.1:15285012-15547512 GCF_019703515.2 Myxocyprinus asiaticus | reverse complement strand
ATCATTTGCACACTTGATTTCCAGTGTATATACGCCTGTTATATTTTAAAACTTTTAAGTGCGAGTCATATCTGTCTAGTTAATGCATTCAGTTTATTTTTAAGGAAAGAAAATAAAAGTATAGGCTTCAACAGTTGGGTTTAGTGATTCGTTTGGCTTGCACGTTAAATATGCATATTAAAGGATACAGATGTAGATTTATATAACGCCGCTCTTTGGTCATTTCACTCGCTCAGAAAACACCTTTTCCATATTTCTCAAATTGTATCAAAAAACGATATATATCGCTAAGCCCTATCCCCAACCCTCCTAGAACTTGCCAGAAACAGGGGGGTTTCTCCACTCTGGTCCTTTTTACACATCTCTTCATTTCCTGTCGCCTTTGCCCACATGAAGTGCACCAGCAAATAAACAGAGATGACAAATATAAAACATGAGCCACCACAAGCTCAAATGGCCTTTTGTTTATGTGTGCCTCGCAGGGGAGGAAAAGACAGTGCAGTGAAGAATAGTTTTAAGCCACGCAACATTGACTAATGTTCTGAGAGGAAATACTGCGGCTAAACTGAATGGTGGAATAGCAGAGCTTTCTCTCCCACCTCACTTTCCTCCTCTCCCCCATGTAGCTGAGGGTGAACACATACCAAACTTTGCAAATCCTGCTGGATTACTGTAGCAGAACGCAGTCTGCGTGGCACCCTGCCACTGCCTTTTGGCGATGAAAGGGCAACTGTGTTTTACATGAAGTCAGAACAAAAGCTTAATTAGCTTGATTAATTAGGAGACGTAAAGACATGTACATCGACTTCAGGTTGTTTTTTTAAGGATCAACTGAGTCTATTGAAATGAGAGGCCAATTAATGGTGCTCAATGAGAGGCAATTATAACGTTTGTGCTACGGACATGAATAATACCTCAAATGTTGCTGTTTTTTGACTCAGGCAAGTGAGTAACCACCTAGCAACCACCAAGAAGACCCTAGCAACAATAGGGCTGGGAGTCACCAACCTACTCACAACACGATAGATATTGCAATATGTTGCGATTCAATATATCACAGTGCATCACGGTATTATAATTGGATTGGGATTGAAACAGACACCGCATCTCCATGAGAGAACGAGTGAATCTGCAGGTTCAGTTTCAGTCTCTCTTGCGCTTAAATGAGTGTTTCTGACCACACTGAGACAAGCCACTCTTAGAGTTTGTGCTTATTTAGACAACCTACTTCTTCATTATTTAACTGTTGGTCGTGATAATGATTACACAGGCATTGATACAGGGGTGATTTTTACAAAGTACCGATTGCATTCAGATCACACACTGGAGCAGGTCAAGTACATTTCTCATTACCGCAACAAACAAACTCATGTCAACATTTAGTAGAGGCTCTAAAGATATTAAACATTACTCACCAAATTTGTTAAAAAATAAACAATTTGTCTCGTTACTGAAACACCAACCAAATTCCCAAATAAAAAAATTATTATTGTTGATCTAAGGATAAATTCTTATGAAAATAGAAATTCTTATGATATTAGTACACAGTTTAGTAATGACAATTAAGTTGCGCAAAAGAGAAATCCACCAGTAAATTCTTTAAAATCCTTAAATATAAACATTTGTAAACTTTGTGCACAATGAAGCACATGTACAGTACATCTACAGTATTACATTTTCAGAATAGAATTTTGATATATTGCGAAGTAGAACTGGACGATAAAATTATATTTAAATTTTTAAATGTTTATCACTATATTTATGGAAAGAATTCTTTATCGATGATAAACTTTTGAGCAATTTTCAATATTCAGCCCATGTTCGACATCGACGATCAGGTGTGTGTCGCCAAAAATGCAAGCAGTCAGCTAACTGAATCACAGGGTTGTTAAAGATAAATTATACTTTAACCTTTTTTTTTTCCTTCAAAGGCGATGGGAATTTAATCGGAATTGGTGTCCGGCGATGGACACGAGGACAATTGCGCTTCAGACCATACATGCAACAGCAAATTTTCACACGCGCAATAAGAGAATTTAAGCTTTTTGATAAGTTTCAGTGTGGACGATCAACTTTTGGAAGACGTGTGAAAATGACAGAGAATGTTTTGAAAACAAAAGTGCCGTTTTCAAATGTATCTGGATTAATGTAGACGTAGCCTTGGGCTACAGCAATTATGTTATGTACAGGTTACCTACTTGACACGCATCGGTCCAAAACCAGAAACCACTTAAAAGTTAATGACCATGTAGAGTGTCAAACGTCAGCTGAAGACGATGAAATTGTGAAATTGTGTTTCGTAGGGGGCCTGGGTAGCTCAGTGGTAAAATACGCTGGCTACCACCCCTGGAGTTCGCTAGTTCGAATCCCAGGGTGAGCTGAGTGACTCCAGCCAGGTCTCCTAAGCGACCAAATTGGCCCGGTTGCTAGGGAGGGTAGAGTCACATGGGGTAACCTCCTCGTGGTCGCTATAATGTGGTTCATTCTCGGTGGGGCACGTGGTGAGTTGAGCGTGGATGCCGCGGTGGATGGCGTGAAGCCTCCACACGCGCTATGTCTCCGTGGCAACGCGCTCAACAAGCCACGTGATAAGATACACAGGTTGGCGGTCTCAGACGTGGAGGTAACTGGGATTCGTCCTCCGCCACCCGGACTGAGGCGAATCACTACGCAACCACAAGGACTTAAAAGCGCATTGGGAATTGGGCATTCCAAATTGGGAGAAAAAGGGGAAAAATCCAAAAACACTTCAAATTAAAATGTTTCTTAAGCTGTGGAGTTTACTTTTAAATAAACAGGTTATGTATACATACATTCTTGAGGTCTAAAAACATTTGGAATGCATTTTATTCCCCTTTAATGGTATAAAATAAATATTGATATTAAACAATATGAGAAAATATTGTGAAAACATTTTTGGCCAGATTGCCTAGTCCCATTACAAAGTTTTACAAATGATTGTATCGGCACAACCCTAGCTAACAACCACTCAAAACACCTTAACAACCACACAGAGACGCCCACGCAACCACCTAAATCTCCCTAGCACACGTGAGAGAAGCACTGCAGATCACACCTGACTGAGGAGAGGAAGAATTACACTGCTCACAGTCCAGATGCACTCTAAACTTTCCAAACAGCTTCAGGTGATGTAGATTGCAAAGAATGAGTGAATTATAATGCAGAAACACCAAATAAGTAAATACAGATGAAGTGAAATAAATCGAAACCGGATCTGACGTTCCGCTTGGGCAAAACTTGCCTGTCAAAGTGTCTAAAAATGAAACAGCCCGGCGTTAAATGTTTAATGCATCCTTTGTTAAAGTTCAAATAATAAGCAAGCGGGTTATGTAAATAAGCTCAAACTCCGAAACTGGCATTTCTCTGTGCAGTCAGAGCCACTTATATGAGTCGTGTGAAAAACAGACCGATAGAGTTTCAAACTCCTTTTGCGCAGAGACGCTCATCCCTCGCGCACGCTTGCTGCAGCTAGATTATAACGTGATGGCTCACGACGTAGTGAATCATAATATATTCAAATCGGCGATTGAAGCTCTATTAAGAAGAAAGAGTTTATTTTTTTGTGATTTAAAGATGGATCGAAGTGAACAAAAAGGTGAGAGAGTGTAGTCTTAGCCCATTATACAATGCAAAAAAATAATAATATTTGTTTTGGTTATTGATTTGTCTTTTTTTGGTTTGTTTTCCAATATAAATATCTAAAACTCCTTATGCATTTACTTTAGGAGCTATACTGCAGAAGAAAAAAAATGTCAGAAAATGTTGAATATAATATTTAATATACAGTACTGTGCAAAAGTTTTAGGCACTTGTGAAAAATGTTGCATAGTGAGGATGTCTTCAAAAATAATGAAATAAATAGTTTTCATTTATCACTTAATGCCATACAAAGTTCAATAAACATAAAAAAGCTAAATCAATATTCAGTGTGACCACCTTTGCGTTTAAAACAGCCCCAATTCTCCTAGGTACACCTGGGCACATTTTGTCTTGGTTGTTGGCAGATAAGATGTTCCAAGCTTCTTGGAGAATTCAACACAGTTCTTCTATCTATTTAGGCTATCTCAATTTCTTTGGTCTCTTCATGTAATCTCAGACAGACATGATGTTCAGTGGGGGGCTTTGTGGGGGCCATGACATCTCTTGCAGGGCTCCCTGTTCTTCTATTCTAATCTGTTCTATTTGCAAAAGTAATGTTTGAGAGTCTAACATTTATATTTCCTGTTGACACACTAAAATTGAAGATATAAATAACCGTCTTAAGACAAATGCATCTTATGTGCCTAAGACTTTTTCACAGTACTGTATATTTCATATTTTAAAATATAAAAAAAATCCTTGAACCTTGAAGATGCATTTACCTGAAAAGCAACATATAAGATATTTAGACTTGTTTTCAAAGAATATATATTGAATACAAGTGTATATTTTGTCTTTAAGGCACTTGCAGAAATATGAACAAATGAAAAAATACACTTATATACAAAATACATTTATACTCAAGATACATTCTCTGAAAGCAAGTCTAAATATCTTATGTTTCTATCATATCTTATATGATTTTTAGATCATTTTAAAATGGAGAACAAGACAAAAACACTTGATGATAATAGGAATTTTTGCAGTGATTTTTTTTATTATGAATTAAATTTAATAAAAATCCAAGTATTTCTTTCCTTGTAATTCAGTGAATGTCATTTAGAGGTATTTTTAAAAGATGATTTTGTCCACTTTATTGTTGTATTCATGTTTAATACAACCTTTTAAATCGAGGCACAAGATGAATAGTCGGTTAAGAGCTAATGATTTATCGTTGCAATAATAGACAAATAGTCGAGTAATCGTTCCAATAACCATTAGATTAGTCAATTATCAAAATAATCATTAGTTGCAGCCCAATTGAACAGCAGAGCTCTGGAGAGCTGTTTAAAAGCACCTGTCATGAGGTGCCTGCCTTTTTTTTGCCATTCTGAAGAAGTTAAGTGGCATCTGTGAAATGCCATCACGAGTTAGCATTGCAGCTTAATGCAGCGTCTTATCTGTGGTTTAATCTTAGAGCTGTTTTTCACAGCACACCACTGTAGCAGTAACATGGAAATATCACAGGATGGTGCACTTTCAAGGTTAATGTCTTATTGAGACATAACGAAATGTGTATGTCTGTATTTCATCATTTTGTCTATGTCTCTATATGTTTGTTTGTTTTTCAGATGACAAACACAGATAATAGTGTCATTGCTGTGTTGTTATTTTGTTTCCGCGTTTATGTCCGAGACTATCTACATGGTGCTCATCCATGACCCAAAGATAAGAGAGGAGATTATCGCAAGGGAGGCTGGGACAGACTGCTGCTGAGGACAGACAGTAGATTATGCTCTACATTCAGATGAGTCAGAAGAGTAAAATCTCTGCGGACTGAGGACTGGTTCCTTAAACTTTCTGCAAAACATGCTCGCAGGCACGCACACACCTTTTAATGTGGTTTCTATCTGAATACTCTACTAGGACACGACACAAAATGTAATTACTAACTTCTGCACTTTGGTTACAGCATAATCTGTTACATCATAACCTGATTTTCAGTGTTGTAGGAGTACTGTGTCTGTCTGTGGACACTGATGCTATCTTTAGAAATACTCATCAGTTCTAGGAAGCGTGTCGCTTTCGTACTGCTGATCGATGGACCGTCGTAATGGTGAGAGCTCTGTGCTTGTGTGAGAGAGTGAGAGAAGGCCCCTGGCTTTTTTTTTGCAGAGTGACGGCACCAGCACACTATAATTCCCAACCAGGGTACTTCGGCAGGTTCCAGTTGCAACTTTGAAAGGTTGTCATTAAACCTATAAACAGAAATTATGACTCTTCTCATCTGGTTAAAATAACTAACTGCAATTAATCTTATGAATTTTGTTAGTGTCAGACATTTCACCAAAAAATGGAAACTGTCATAATTTACTTACCCTCATGTTTTTCATAATCTGTCCTGTATGACATTCTTTTCTTGCCTGGAACACAAAAGAGATGTGGTGCAGAATGACAGCCGTGTCACCATTCAGTTTCATTGTATGGGGAAAAAAATGCAATGAAAATGAATGGTGACTGTGACTAATGAACTATCGCTTTAAGGAAAGAACACAAAATAGTATATGAAAGCTTTGCCAATTTGTGTGAATAAGACTTGAGGGTAATTTAATACTTCTTGAGCTCAATGACAGATTAATTCCACTCTACAAAGATTGCAAATGACTTGACTTTTGTTAAACATCCCTTCTGGATTTCATATAAATGAATTAACGTTAGGTCCTACTCAGGGAAAGTTTCTCTATAGTTGCCCCCAGATCTGTTAAAACTTGTTAAGACAAACAAGCTCAGGTGTCCCATTTATAGGTGTTGCTAAATGGCGAGTCTGTAAATCATCGTAATCATTTCCACTTCAATAAAATTAATGATAATGCTTAATGTCCAATGTAATAGGAGTTAAAGTATTTGGTTTGGTTTCGATGAACGGGTACCTGAGCTGTTCTGATCAACTGTGAGTAAATAAGACAAAAAGGTTGGGAACCACTGCACTAAAACATGGTAGTGCACAAGGCTGGTCTGAATGCATTTGTGTCAAGGCTTGCTTCGGCATGGCCACATGTGTCTTGACTCATGAGAGCACAACAGTGATGCGTGCCATGTCAGATGCAGCTCAGCAACTTGCGGTTGATGTTGTATTATTGGCCAATGTGCAATCTGAGCAATAGAATCTGATGAGTGGTTTTCTTGGTGTGTTTGTGGATGAATGTTTATAATACCCACAAACTTTGCTTCAACAACAAACAATTTAAACCTATTTCATTTTGACTTGTTTTGGCTTTTAAAGGATTTTCTGGGTTAAAAACAAGTTAAGCTGTTATCTACTGTATCTGTAGCATGTAGCTTCAATAACGATAAATGTCATTTGTATGCATTTGTAAAAACACAAAAATCATACTTGCAGTTGCCCCATTGACTCCCATTGTAAATGCATGCAACGTTGCCCCATTGACTTACGTTGTAATTGTATACAACGATTGCCCCATTGACTTCAACTGTAAGTGCGTGCAACAGTTGCCCCGTTGACTTCAATTGTAAGTGCATTTCTGTACACACTTAAAAAAAAATGTAATTAATCTACATTACTTTCTGTAGTAATCGACAACTTGCCATAGATACTGTTGATTAAGCTGAACTTGTTTTTAACCTGAAAAATTTATTTAAAATGGTGCTGCTTGAAGTTGTTATATGTTAAAAGTTTATTTAATTCTATATATACTTTTTAGAAGTATGTTTTTGCCCATCATGGAAGTAGTCAACTAAGTTTGCATCATACCTAGCTCAGCAGCAGGGTGGAATAAGTGTTGAATAGAGCTTTGTGGTCTTGGAACCAGCGGACATTCTGTGTTGTATCACCTTCACTGGCTTTGACTCATTACTTTTCTGGCCTTGCCAACAGATGGAATTTTCCTCCCTCCCTTTTCCCTCCCCCCATGCCTATGTGTACTCTGTTTTACCCTCTTAGATCTGCTATTATGGAGCACAGTCCTAGCTAGACAGTCAATACAATTATGTATGATGCAATTGTACAGTTCTCCAGGCCAAGGTATAATAAGTGTAACAACCATGTGCTATGAACTGATAATTTGATATTACTTGTTACAGTGCCTCTGTAATGCATAAAAACCTGAAAAAAACATTTTTTAAAGTACAAAAATGTTTTTTTCCTTTTCATGGAGGAAAGTCATATGGGTTTGAACTATCTCTTTAAAGGTTTCCTATAACTACTTTTTAGCATGTTTGCTTGATTTAGGGTTCATTATGTTTTGCATTAATCTGATGTGTTTTACGAAACTCCCTGAGGATAAGCTCTGGGTGATGGTGCAGTTGTGGTAGAGGTAAGGAGAACATGATCATATTCTTGTTAATGCTTATCACGTCAGGGACAGGATGTTGAATTGGTAGTGTGTCAATGCCTGAAGCACTTTACAGATCGCTAAAATCATCATTAGTGCATAAATGGAACTTTGCCCATCCATTCATGATAGACCGCAGCTAAAGAGCCATCTGCCAAACTTCGCACTGCGCTAAATAGGTGCCGTAAAGTAAGCGTGATAAATAATATGCCAGTAAACGGCATGTTATCTGCTAGAATGCTGGGGGATAATTTTTAAAGAGAGAGAGAAAAACAGACTTAGCCTCATTTGCTAATATTATCAATTTGGCCTTATCCGCTAATGTCGTCGGGACAAATAACTTTAGACCTCTGTAGTGACTGTAAGACTGATTTAAGCATACATTCCGACGGCAAATATAAGAATCAGCAGTAATAAACTGAAGTGGAACATTTGTCAGTTAGGCTGTGTGTGTGGTTGGGTGACGGTTATGCATGCAAGCTGCAAAGAGTTGAGATTTTCTGGAGAACGAGGTAACTGGTGTCCAACTGGTGTTTGGTAACAGGTGCATTTTGGGGAAATTTGGTTGCTGAGATCCCACTAATTGGGGCTTATCAGGTATTGCTGGGAAGTGTAAACAACACCTGGGGCCTTTGTCGAGCTGTCACGGTTGTGGGTGGGGCAGTGCCCAAGACTGGGGTCCTCAGTTCAGGTTTCAGTAACTTTGCAGTGGGAGACAGTCAAACTTGATGGCTTGAATAGAAATCATATGGTTGTCTTGTGTACCGTAACAGTAGCTGGGTTTCCATAAAAAAAAATATTATGCACATTTTGGGATATCGCATTAAAAATGCTGCATGGAAGCGCAAAAAAGTGAATAAAATATCCAAATCTCCAATCTCGCATTAAAAACGTAGGCGCTCACTAGTGGTGGATAGAAATACTGTATAGATTAGATACACATATAAAATGTCATGTGACGTTACCTCAACGAGCTATGTGAATACATAATTCATTAATATTCTAATATTCTATTTATATTCTAAAATGCATCAAAAGGTTTGGCTATGACCTCACAAAACAATCTGGCACGCTTTGGCTCCCAGATATAAGGCATCTGCCACTGAACACTAGCAAACATGAAGTTCGTCAGAGCGTTTTGTCTGCGCACTCTAAAATGCAAGAAGGAATTTATTACATTTAATAAAAGAGCCACAGTGGCTTTAACTTCCATTTTCATTTCCATAGAAATGCCAAAACGGACGTGTTCGATGCTTGCACACTATGACTGCTTTATGATACTTTTTTAGCACAGTCAATACCAGGCGCATACGGCTCCGCGGAGCAAAGATGCCTAATGTCCATGTGTCTGCAAAAACTAGACTGAGTGCAGACAGTCTGCATGTACTGTGCTGCCAGCAGGCGGAAAATGCAAGCATACTTTGGCCTTTGTGATGACTCAATTCTAGAGGTCGACCGATAGTGGATTTTGTGGATATGATAACTAAGGGGGTGGAAAAGGCCGATAACCAATTAATCGGCTGATAGTTTAAAAAAAAAAAAATCTATCTGTATATTATAAAAATATTATATTCTTTCCTTACTATGAAGGGCACAGACATTGATGCTGCAAAATTAATAAAATCCCAAAAGCAGTTTATTGTGCAACCAAAATTCTAATAACAACAACCAGAGAAATTAACATTTGGTGCATAACACAGGACTTTTTACTTTAAACAAGCCCGAAACTCTTATTTTGAAATTACAGAGATTTGGCTCTGTTACGATACTTTATATGTGGGTGTTTACCAAATGAAGCATTTTAAAACCTATAGATTCACCAGATAAAGAGTTTTGTGTATATATTTCACCAGATGAGGTTTACTGATAAGGAATAAAAAATGTTTGGAAAAAATTAAAATAAAATATTGGCAACTAGGGCTGGGAATTGCCACAGACCTCCCAATTCAATATTACAATATTTCCAAGCAGATTCGATATGTATTTCAATATTGCATTTCTCTAAGTATTGCGATTTGATGTTTTGATATAAAAATTGCATAAAAAGCTAAAAAAAGATTTTAGCTGTTTTTCTCAGAAAGAAATGTCTATTGAAGAACAGTTGTGTCTAAAATGACAATTGTTTTCACTGTGTAATATATAATTAGCAAGTAAAAGGCAGATATGTTCAAAACTACCCATTTTAAAGTACCAATCGACCAGTCAGTGCCTTGTCTGAGCTAGGTGACTAGTTAGTACAAAGGAAATGTATGTCCATTTATATTCAACAAATAAATATATACAATATATCAAATTATCAAACTAATTTTGTTATTTTTAGAATATAAAATATAACGTATATTACCATAGGCTATTACTATTATCATTATGATAATTTTGCAACATACAAATGGAGACTAAAGAGTAAACTTGTTCAAGAAGCATTTCTGGGGCTGTACTGAATTATATTGCACACATGACAATTCACCTGTAGTCCCAGTGTCATTTAATGTATTGCATATGCATACGATTCTGTGCAGCCTTCTCATAGACAAAACCATTCTTTCAGACTGCTCCCAGATGACTGAAAGAGGTAAAAAAAAAAGTGAGAACTCACCATTTGCATGTGTTCTGCGAGACGTGATCGCCCTTGTGCACGCTGGCGCAAAAGTGCAGTTGAACTTCTGAATAATAAAGCAAATCAGACACACACATTGCCAGCATTTCTTTAGTTTGTTCTTCAAAATATAATCAGGTGTTTTTCCTCAAGCATGCGTCTTTGTGATTAGAGGCATTTTTTGTCGACTGTAGCGGGTAAATGTACAAAATTACCCGCCACTGCGCATGGATACCCCGGCTGTTAAAGCATCCAGCAGTTTGATAAGCCTTTTTTACAGCTAAACTATTTATTAAAGCAGTGTCAGACAGAATCTGCAGAATGACTTCTGACAAATACTCTCCACAACACCTCTCAAATAAACTTGTATTATGCATAATAACAGGAACATTGATCACAGCAGAGGATTTTGATGTCCGACAGTGAACAAGCGGTGCATTAAAGGACTAAACGTAAATAATTATAGAGACAAAACTTTTCAGAGAGAAAACCTGTTATATGGAACTCTGCACAAATATAGTTTCCTATATTTATCTATTAATCATTGTAGCAATAAGATAAACATTTATTAAAAGCCAATTTAATAAACATTAAATAAAAAAATATATTTTTCATTAGGGAGACAATTTTAAAATCGTTTGGCTCAAGAATCGCGATTTGTAACAGAATTGATTTTTTTCCCCAGCCCTATCGGCAACTATTGTCATATTCTTTCAGATATCTAATAGTTCAAAAAGCAACTGTCGTTAACGATTAATTGATTAAACCGATATATCGGTCTACCTTTACTCTGTAATTGCCTAAACAAAAGCAAATTGTTTATTGTAATTGATATTTAACTGTTCTTTCTTGTAGCTATAGGCTGTTTTGTATAGCAAACCGACATTTGGTTTCTGCGCCAGATTGAAAATTTGATGCACAAAGCTGCTTGTTGCTTTGCTTCAGCTCATTTCCTGCCACATGTATTACACCTGTAAGAATCCGAAATAAACTTCCTCTGCTCTGCAAACCTTTCCCACACTTGCTGTCTTGGCACTAAGCTATGAAGTCTCACAGGATGTTAGTTTTCTGACACCAAGAACGCTTCCTCTGGCCTGTAATAATGTTGTATATATTTTGCTCAGAGCAAATTGTATAGGAAGACTGAACTGTCCACCACTGGAGCTGCATTCATATTATGCATAAATACATGCCCTACTTATTAGTATCTCTCTAGATTTATCTTTTAGTGTGATGAATATGTTTTTCTGTAAAAGTAGAGACAAAAGATAGGCTGAATGCCAACAGTGCATTCATTTGTTCACGAACATCAGCCCTACTCTTTTACAGAGAGGAGGATCAGACGTCCCCTCCAAACTGTGATGAAGGACAGGGCGGGGGGGGTAATGATGAAATGGGGCAGGCTGGAGACAGCACTGCCGACAAACCAGACCATCAGGTTTCACATCCTGTCAAATCCCTAAATGAAAGACAGCGAAGGTCTCCATGGTAACACAGAGGCCTTGAGTGCATGTGAGAGACTTTCCAGACAACACAGTGAAGTCACAAGCACAAGTTGTCAACAACGAAACTACCCACTCTAACACATTGTGAGAGTGAAATTTCAGTGGGTGGATGTTCATAGAACTGTCTCAAAATGTGTCCTTCCTTTTCTGAGAAGGCAACTCTCAGATTTTGATGGTAAAGTCAAGTTTTAGATTGTCGCAGAGATGATGGTTGTTTTCAATGTGAGAAATATGACCCGTGTACTGTGGAACAGAACAACAGCCAAGGGACTTTATTCTTGCTCTGTATTTAAATCGTTTGAATGAAATGACTACAATAGATCTCATAGTTGTATGGTGTAATTTTGGACCAGTGCACCATTGGAGTACCAAATTAAACATAACCTGGACAAGAAATCCATTGTTCTTTGTGTCTGCTCAAGGAAATGGCCTTGCTGGATATTGTTGGCATTTGGCAGCAGATTTGGGGTACTGTCTGCGTAGCTACACCTTATTGTCTTCTTATTGGTGACTGAGACTTATTTCCTGGTATGTTTACATAAGACTGCATCTGTCCGTATGTATGCAAGTATGTTAAAACTCTGCAGCAAACGGTGATGGTGAAGTGTATGAGGTGTGTGCGTCATGCAGATGTCTCGGATTCCTGCCTTTGTCTTCAGATGCAATTCCACATGGCTGCTTGTTCTCTGCAGTCACTGTGGCCTGATTGGGGATTTGCTCCTTTCAGGGTTGAAGCTTTGGCAGCTTTTCTCTGACTGTGCTGATCAGTCTTGGGCAGTGGAGTCATTTGGTCAGGAGCAACTAAGACCTTCCACTTAGCGGGGCAACCTTCCAATCATATCTCATTAGTAGGTGTAACCAGCAACCTAGAGATCTTTTAGCCAGAAATGCAAGTTAAGACTACAGTATACTTTTTTCGTGCGATGTTCCATATCGCGCACAGTCAAGCGCTCAGTTTTCCAAAAGTATACTCTTACCGTACGGAGCATTCGACGCATGCCCACTACAGCTTTGTGCAAAAATGTCTAAAATGCGTGTACAAAAACTTGTCTGCACGTGGACAGTCCGTATGTACTGTGCTAATGATGAAATTTGATGGACCAGCACGCGGAAAACCGACGCACTGTATTCTTTGGCCTTTTAGTCTACAGTATGTAGTTAAATGAGACTTCTCACATACCCAAGGACATTAAACTGTACTTATACCACACTTTAGCTGCACTTTACATTTTTACTTGTAATCTTTCCTTTTTTTTTTTTTTTTTTAAGCCTTTTCTAGGCCACAGTTCAGACACTTTTTTGTCTCTTATCGAACAAAGTGTATAGTAGTTATCCAATTTAGATATTGAGGAGAAATCCAAGATATCAAATGTTTATATCTCTTGATGTTTGCCCTTTTTAATTGAACCAAAAGCTTGTTTGCATTTGATTTTGACAGTTTAGTAAAAAAAAAAGATTCATCGCAACAGTCCGAATGGCATTTGCTCAGTCTATTTCCAAAGTTAACCAGTTGGCAGAGGCTTTATTAAATGTATAACAATTGATTTCATACCAGTAGACATTGTTGGTTTGTGGCAGGGACTAAAAATGGTTCAAGGAACAAAAACAAACAACAAAAACTTATGAAAACCATAACAAAGTGATTTTTAATTGTTCCAGAGTGAAATGTTATTTTTAAATGCTGGTGTTAATTTTGTTCTGATAATTTTTTTTTAATGAGGCCAAAGGGTTTATCACAGTAAATTTTTGGAACCACACCACTTCATGTTGCCCGAAAAAATGAAACACGAGCTTTGATCCTGAAGGAAACTGCTGCATCACACATTTCTTTGCCTAATTGCCCGATGTGGGTGACCTTTTTAACAACTATGTATAATTACTACATACAGTATATATGCACGGCTAATCCAGATACAAGGAAAACATTATTAGAGGTATATTTCTCAATTGTTTCCAAGTCTTCAATTAATTATTGTTAGATATCATGCATTAATGCAGATCAGATGCTGCCGGGTTTTGACTGAGAAGCAGATCTGTAAATAAAATTAAACTTAACTGTTAATTAACTGCTTGTTATGATTTCTATGCTGATAAATCCACCACAGCACAGTGCGCTGTCATTTTAAAAAGAAAGTTATTAACCGTTCTTTTATTTTTTTCTAACTGGTAAACTTTTGAAAAGGAGGCTGCGGAACTGCTGAACCGGAATGAGAAAAAGTTTTTGCTTGGAAAGAACCGAAATGAATCCCTGGTTTGTGGCTGTCCTGATGAGACAACAATATCACTATCTTAAGCTGCAGTAGGATGAACATTCTAGAATAAGCAAAAACGTCAATCTCAGCATTTCCCTTGTGTGTATTTACTCATTACCAGTTGAAAAGGGATTTTAGATAAGGGGAAAGTATATTGCCCTGCTGGCTGGTGAAAATAACTCTGTTCATGCTCTATTGATCTGTGTTGCTGTCCTTGGTGATTCATGTAAAGTGTGATAGACAGGATTTCAAGGTGATGTTTTACACTTTCCTTGACATGACATTAAATGCTTTGTAAGTCAGAGTAGAGAGTAGCAGACCTAAACTTACAGTTCTTCCTGCAGTTAGGTGTGGGTGTAGAAAACTGTTGATGCACTTCTCTTCCTAATCTTAGTTTATAGGGCACGAACAGTTTGTAGCTGAAGGACAGTTCTAGCACAGTGAGCGTTTGCTCAAAGGGGAAATTCCAGAACTCCGCTTGAGTTATTTTTGATTTTCAACATGTAAGGATAGCCCTTAAGGTGAAGTGTGTAATTTCTAGCAGCACCAAACAGAATTGCACAATTAAGGGCTGTTTTCTAAAAAGTTTCAAACACTCTTCATCTTCTATTGTTTGCACAGGTAGCCCAGCCCCAAACTTAACCATTGGTTTAGCCAATATTGTTATGTCTGGACAAGTTGGCCCACACAAACAAACAGATTGTGATTCTGTTTGGTAGTGCTTTTGGCAGAAATTACACACTTCGTCTCTTAAGTAGCCTATATTACATTTTGTATGATAGTCCTTTTTCACCTTTGATGGCCTGACAGTAGTCTAATTATTCTGTTGTGTTTTTTATTTGTTTTCAGGTGACACTGAAGAGATTCCTGGGCTGCTGAGACGTGACTTTGGGCCGGGCGTCTCATTTCCTCTGCCCCTGCTGGCCCAGAAAAGCTCAGACAAGCTGCCCTCTGAATGACTGCTGGCCATAAGTTTGCAGGGCTTTGCAAAACCGTCACCATGAGCAAGTACTCCCAGTACTCAAACAAGACTCTCATAAAGGTCCATTATCTCATTGCCAAACAGATGACCAAGGATGAATTAAATGAGCGCATGGAAAAAAAAGAGAGCCTTAGCTCCCTGAACATTTTATTTGTAATCATCTGCAGTATCATCATCTTGGAAAACCTCTTGGTGCTCATTGCCGTGCTCCGCAATAAAAAGTTTCATTCAGCCATGTTCTTCTTTATCGGGAACTTGGCCTTCTCCGACCTACTGGCTGGGTCTGCTTATATTGCCAACATCTTCCTGTCAGGGTCTCAGACATTTCAGCTGACGCCTGTTCAGTGGTTTATACGAGAGGGCACTGCTTTCATTGCACTGGGTGCCTCAGTTTTCAGCCTGCTGGCCATCGCTATAGAGCGCTACATTGCCATCACCAAGGTCAAGGTCTACGGCTCCAACAAAACCTGCCGAATGTTTCTTCTGATTGGCACGTGCTGGGCTATGTCCATCTTTGTGGGAGGTCTTCCCATTATTGGTTGGAACTGTATCAATAACCTAGGGGACTGCTCCTCTGTCCTGCCTCTCAACTCCAGATACTACATCTTGTTTGTTGTCACCATCATTAGCATCATTCTACTGTCCATTGTGATCCTTTATGTTCGCATCTACCTTATTGTGCGCACCAGTCACCAAGAGGCCACCAATTCTCCAGCATACGCTCTCCTGAAGACGGTCACCATTGTGCTTGGTGTGTTCATCGTGTGTTGGCTGCCTGCATTCACCATCCTTCTCCTGGACACTTCATGTACAATGAAAAAATGCCCTATCCTCAATAATGCCGGCATCTTCTTTGGCATTGCCACCCTGAACTCTGCACTGAACCCCTTAATCTACATGTTGCGGAGTAAGGACATGAGGAAGGAGTTCCTCAGGGTTCTGTGCTGCTGGGGGCTGCTCAACTGTGGCAGACCTCCACACCGCTGCATGGTGCCACTCAAGAGCTCGAGTTCAATGGAGCACTGCACCAACAAACATGAACATCAGTCAACTCCCATCATGCAGGATTGCACTACCTGTGTCTGAAGGTTTTTGAAGATGGGAGGGAAGTTAAGCTGAAGAGAACCGAGAACTGAACTGAAGAATACTCTTGGAGGCAAGAGACAACACAGAAGTGTTCGGAGACCTCATGGATGATTTAAGAAACAACAATCACAGTCATTACCTATGGACTATTTAGAGCTCGAGTTCAATGGAGTACTGCAGCAACAAACATGAACATCAATCAACTCCCATCATGCAGGACTGCACTACCTGTGTCTGAAGGTTTTTGAAGATGGGAGGGGAGTAATGCTGAAGAGAACAGAGAACTGAACTGAGGAATCCTCTTGGAGGCAAGAGACAACACAGAAGTATTCAGAGACCTCGTGGATGCTTTAAGAAACAAGAATCACAATCATTACCTATGGACTATGAGCAAATATCACAGCTGTGGTACCAGACATCCTTGTGTCCTTTGTTGTTTCTATGCTTGCAAAGGTTCATGACCATTCCAGAATGAAACTCACTTAACAACTGTTTATCCACCACATATTTTACATTTAAAGATATTAAAACCTTGAATATATATATATATATATATATATATATATATATATATATATATAATATTATTATTATTATTAATATTATTTTTTTTTCACATGTATGCAAACTAAAAGCCAAATCCAAATGGGAATGTTTTTGGATAACAAGAATAAAAATGTAATTTCCTTCTCTTAATAAATCAAAGTTGAAGATAATGCACTTTGTAGACTTCTAGACAGTTTGGGATTGTATATTTCTGGTATGCCGAACAATCTATCAGAAGTCACATACAACAAACATGCAACGTACAAAATGTATCCACAAGTAGGCTACCACTTTGATGAACAGATTAAAATAAGGATTGACAATGCACTCCATGTGAGCCAAACCACCATGCATGCTTGCAGAACTTCTAATGTATTTATCTACTTGATACACATAATGCCCTTTGATTACAGACACAAAGTATTCTGCTTCATTGTATTGCATGAAAGTCTAACCTGTGTAAAAACTAATATGTATTTTAAACTTGTGTACAATTTTCAATGTTACTACTCTTTGTCCATCTCTTGGCATACTGATCTCACTGTCTCTTACTGTTTAAATTTTCTTTGATTTAACATTCCTAATGTTTCCAAAGATGAACGCACAATCAGTAAGTGAATACTGAATTCTTGAAATGATCTCATACTGAAATGTTTCTCAGCAGGTGTAAACGCCAGGCCTGTTGGCATGACAATGTTGTAGCATCGCTGCAGCAGTGTATGCTGTATTTTGTGCCCTCTTGACAAACAGAACTGATAAGAATGAAGTGTTAAGAGCAAAATATCTCTGATCAACAGTATTACCGAACGAACAACATTATTTTCGTGTTGTATTGAACATTCAGCAAAAAGAAGGGGCACTCTTACTGTGAAGTCTTAATGATGTTTAAGGTTAACTGAAATTGCTGAGATACAGCCTAGCCATTGATAAGACAGGAAACTGAGATTAAAACAAATTGAGCAAGCCTTCCTTACTCTATGGTATATTCATTATGAGACATGGGGGATGGATGTTCTGCTTTTGTGGGTCACAAGTTATTGAATCTTTTAAAGATCTAAAACTTAAAGCTTCCTGCAACCACAGCGTTTCCTTTGCTTTATCCTGTTAAGAATTAACCTTAATGTCTCGCATGTTAATGTCATCAACCAAACACTTTTACTCACACAGTCCTATCCATTCACTGTTTGATCCCAACATATTTTAGTTTCCTCTGTTGATCAAATACATTTTAACGGAGAAGGCACTTTGGCAGCTCTTCCAATACCGGCCTATTGTATTCTGTTAAAAAAAAAAAAAAAAAAAATGTAAATGATTTTTTTTGCATAAAACGTTGCATGAAGACATTTTCAAGTCTGTGAGCATCCCTATCACTCTGTTCAATGTAAATCAATGCCTATCCTGTGGTACAATGTTTGATTTTTTTTTTTTTTTTTTTATGAATATATGAAAGTATGTATCTATTTACAGTTTGTATGTAATGTGTATACGACTAGAATGTCTTGTGTGCAATAGCCTTGTGTTTAGTAACAAGCTACCTGTTCTAAATCGGTACAATCCCAAACACTAATGTAGGTACGTAAACTTTGGTTCATTTCCTTTTTTTATAAAAATAAATTAAATACAAAAAAGCTTGTTGCTTGATCTTCATGCTCTATTTTATAGTTTTAAAAAGGATAATTAACCCTAAAATGAAAGTTCTGTCATCATTTACTCACCCTTATGTTTCAGTCCCATACTTTCTTCCGTGGAACACAAAAGGTGATGTTAGGCAGAATGACAGCCTCGGTCATCATTCACTTTCATTGCATCTTTTTTCCATACAATGATTGAGGCTGTCATTCTGCCTACCATCACCTTTTATGTTTATATGTAAACTTTTAGAAGTTTTAAAAGTATAACTTATGAAGTAGTGGTTGTGGTGTCAACAAATGTGCATGACAAAGTATTAATTCCACTAAGCAATTTTTGGTTTAAATTTCAGTCCTACGCAGGAACTTTCTCCAGCAAATGACAGAAATCTAGACGCACAATGAAAAAAGGGAAACTGAATACAAACATGCACGAACATGGTTAGGGTAAAACTCGCCATGACATGAAAAGCTATTTGCAAATGAAATTATCTAGAACTGCTGGCCTTGATTTGTGACTGTGGTGATGTGGGCGTGGCCGAGCAACGTCTGTGGAGAGCGAGGCTGGGAGAGGAAGAACGGTAAGAATTGACACCTGTGGGAAAATAAACTGTTCTGTGTAACAGTGAGGGCTGGAGAGTGGTAAAAAAGGAGTCCAGACTGCCAGAGGGGAAAGAGAGAGGAGCACGCAGCCGAGTTCTTGTGTGTGTGTGTAATTATTAAGCTGGAAAGCAAATTTATGTTACTCTGAAAAGTGTGTGAAAATAAAGACTTGTGTAGAACATTTACCCCACCCTCGCTTCCTCCTTGAAAAGAAAGTCAGAGATATTGTCACAGTGGTGCCAAAACCCAGGAATTTGGACTAAGTTATGCCGTCATGTAGTCCTCGATCAAGACCCTCGCCAGCATCTACCAAATGCAACATCAAGCTCTGCTAGAGCTGCGGCAGGAACAGGAGCAGCGATTCCAGGTTAACCTTCAAGGTCAAGCAGAGGACCAGTAGGTCCACTGGCATGACCTTGACCGCTGCCCCTGCTATGACCCACTTTACGCTCGCCAAGTTGGGGCCAGAGGACATCCCGGAGGCATTCGTGGAGCTGTTTGAGCGTGCGACGGAAGCAGCGGGATGGCCAGAATCCCAGTGGGTGGTCCGCCTGCTGTCGGGAGAAGCGAAATTGGCAGCCCAACAACTACCCGTCGCCAACCTCCTGGGGTATTAGGACTTGAAACATACCATCTTACAACGGGTCAGCGGCAGCACAGAGAAGCACCGCCTGCGCTTCTGCTCGTTGATGCTTGCCTTTGCCCAACAGCTCCGTGACTCCTACTGGTGGTGGCTGCTGGCAGCAGAACACGACGCTGGGCCGTAGTCGACCTGGTGGGATGGCGGAATGGGTCCAGTGCCACCACCCTGTGTCGCTGGATGAGGCAATCCAGCTGGCTGAGGACCATATGAGGCCGTATTCGGGGGCCGGCGAGCCCTCTTCTTCTCTCTCTCCTCCCTCCTCCTCTCCTTTCTCTCATCCTGTTCCTGTTCCCCAGAAATGTGAATTCCTACCCCAAAACCCACCGGTTTTCCTTAACCCTCTCCGCTCTGCTCTCCCCCACAAGCTGGAGATTCCGCTGCCACGGGTGCGGGTGTGAAGTCTGGGTAGGTCTGCTGGAGCTGCGGGGAACCTGGGCATTTCCAGGACTGATGCCCCGTGATGGAGGTGGAGACACTGGTCCGGGTCCCCGACGAGCCACAAGCCGCCCCCGATCGAGCAGGAGTGTACCGGACACCTGTGAGTATAAAGGGGTCTAATCAAATTGGGAGGGGTGGGGGGTGGCGGGAGGGATGGTATGACAAGAGATCAATAGAAATGACGTTGTGGGAAAGGAGTGCTTGGAAGGCCAGTCACTGGGACTGCATGACCACATACAGGGGGGTGCTCTTGGTTCAGAAAAAGATTCTGAACCTTTCCTGACTTGGTTTAAAAATTATCTGGCCTGGTTGTTCTCAAACATCCAGAATTCCTGGGTGGGAACAGTGACCCGCCCTGGGAGACAACACAGCTGGGAATCACGAAAGCTTTGTTCAATCCGAGGCTTTGGATACAAGCTGGCGGGTGAAGGTAAGGTGTGTGCATGGGGATATTCAAAATTACCCTGTAGTGATGGTCATTATTCAATTTCGGGGACAAAAACATAGTGTTGAGGCTGCGGTTAGTCCCTGCCTCTCCCATCCACTAATCTTGGGTACAAATTGTCCGGCATTTACTACTTTATTAAGGGGAATGTGTGTGGATGGGTCCTGCAACAAAACGTATCGGTGGGTGGTGTGCGATTTTCTTGCTGGAGAGGCGGTTTCAGGGCTGTCTACGTCAGTTCCACGTCAGGAGGACACAAGGGAGGGGGAAGTCTCGGCTTCCGGAGCCCTTAGAGGATTCCCTACAGGGGATTTCCCTCTGGAGCAGATGCGAGACGAGACCCTTTGGCATGCCTTTTATCAAGTGAAAGTGATTGATGTTCAATGCCTCCAGCCAGACATTGCACTCGCATATCCATATTTTTCAGTTATCAAGGATCGGTCATATCGAATGACGCAGGACGCTCAAAGGAGGATACAACCCAATTGTAAATACCGCAGAGCCGTTTTGAAATGTTATTCCAGATGGCTCATTATAAT
Source organism: Myxocyprinus asiaticus (assembly GCF_019703515.2). Lineage (NCBI taxonomy): Eukaryota > Metazoa > Chordata > Actinopteri > Cypriniformes > Catostomidae > Myxocyprinus > Myxocyprinus asiaticus. The sequence continues at coordinate 15,526,297 of NC_059356.1, read as the reverse complement.
CCGATGGTGGGTCACTTAGGGCAAGAAAAGACAATGAACCATCTAATGGCCCGTTTCTATTGGCCGGGCATTCGCGGGGATGTTCGCAGGTGGTGTGCGGCATGCCGTGTGTGTCAGCTGGTGAATCCGCCGGCTACCCCAAGAGCACCATTGTGCCCCCTTCCATTGATCGAGGTCCTCTTCGAAAAAATTGGTATGGACCTTGTCGGCCATTAGAATGGATGGCATGCGGGCATTGCTTTGTGTTGGTTCTGGTGGATTATGCAACGTGATATCCGGAAGCAGTGCCTCTGCACAACATTTTCGTGCGAAGTGTTGCAGAGGCACTCTTCAGAATTATCTCCCGAGTGGGGATTCCGAAAGAAATCCTCACTGATCAGGGCACAACGTTTATGTCACTACGCGAACTGTATGAATTATTGGGGATTAAATCGATGCGGACCAGCGTTTACCATCCCCAAACAGACAGCTTGGTTGAACGATTTAATCAGACCCTAAAGAATATGATTCGTAAGTTCGCACACAAAGATGCTCGAAATTGGGACAAGTGGCAAGCCTCCACAGGGTTCTCCCCATTCAAATTATTGTACGGGCGTCAACCGTGCGGCGTGCTCAACGTCCTATGGGAAAATTAGGAGGGGGGGCAAAAACGAAATTCAATACATTCTTGACCTGGGAGCAAAACTCCACACACTGGTGCAATTAACACAGGAGAATTTGCTCCAGGCTCAAGAACGTCAAACCCGGCTGTATAATAGGGGTACTCTACTATGGGAATTTACACCAGGAGATAAAGTCCTTGTATTGCTCTTCACATCGAGCTCTAAATTACTCGCCTAGTGGCAAGGACCCTTTTGAGGTCACACTGCGAGTTGGGGAAATCGATTATGAGGTGAAACGAATGGATAGAGGTGGAGCACGTCAGATTTACCACCTCAGCCTCATAAAACTGTGGAGAGAGGCGATCCCTGTGACTCTGGCGACGGTGGTTCCAGAGAGGGAGGAGCTCGGACTAGAGGTGAATTTAAAAGCCACTGATCGAGTCACCCCAGTCACTTGTGGAGACCAGCTCTTACCATCCCAAGACACAGAGGTTGCAAGGAGAATTTTCCAACGTGTTCTCGTCTCTTCCCGGTTGTACGAATCTCATAGAGCACCATATTGAGACAACCCCAGTGGTAGTGGTACATAGTTGTCCCTACCAATTACCCGAGCACAAAAAAAAGTGGTTCAGGAAGAATTAAAGGCCATGCTGGATATGGGGGTAATCAAAGAATCCCAATGTGACTGGGTCCGGTTCTGTGTGAATTTTAGAAATGGCAATGCGGTGTCTTAATATGATGCATACCCGATGCCTCGGATTGATGAGCTGCCTGATCGGCTAGGCACGGCTCGCTTTTATTCGACACTGGATTTAATGAAGGGTTACTGACAGATCCCCTTAACTCCCATGTCCCGTGAAAAGATGGCATTTTCCACACCATTCGGATTACACCAATTTGTGATGCTTCCGTTCAGTTTGTTCGGGGCCCTGGCTACGTTTCAGCGGCTCATGGGCTGATTCCTCAAACCGCACGCTGCTTACGCCGCTGCCTATCTGGACGACATCATTATTTACAATAATGATTGGCAGCGGCACCTGCAGCATCTGAGGGCTGTCCTGAGGTGGTTGAGATGGATGGGACTCACGGCAAACCCAAAGAAGTGTGCAATTGGGTGGGTGAAAATATGGTATCTGGGCTTCCACTTGGGTCACGGGCAGGTGCGGACCCAAATTGATAAAACCGCAGCGATTGCGGCCTGCCCAAGACATAAGACCAAAATCGGAGGTGAGACAGTTCCTGGGGCTGGCTGGCTATTATCGCATGTTTGTGCCTAATAATTTGACCGTCATCAGCCCGCTGACTGATCTGACTAAAAAGGGGGCACCAGATCAGGTCCAGTGGATGGAGCTGTGTCAGCAGGCATTCACGTGGGTGAAAGCTGCACTTTGCGGCGGGCCATTATTGCACTCTCCTGACTTCTCTCTCCCTTTTATTTTGCAGATGGACGCATCAGACAGGGCATTGGAGCGGTACTATCCCAGATGGTGGAGGGCGAGGAGCACCCTGTGCTGTACATTAGTCGCAAACTCTCACTGAGGGAGACTAAGTACAGCACGATAGAGGAGTGTTTGGCCATCAAGTGGGCAGTTCTCACCCTCTGGCTCCATCACATGATCTAGCTCTCCAGCCTTTTAAGTTTGAGGTGGTCCACTGGCCGGGGGCACAGATGGCTGTGGCGGATTTCCTCTCTAGAAGTGTGTGTGGAGGGAGGGGGGGTGGCCGAGTGACATCTGTGGAGAGCGAGACCGGGAGAGGAAGAAAGGTAAGAATTGACACCTGTGGCAAATTATCTCTAACAGCTGTTCTGTGTTACAGTGAGAGCTGGAGAGGGATAAAAAGGGAGTCCAGATGCCGGAGGGGAGAGAGATCCGTTTATATTACAATGAAATGTGGGTGAAAATAAAGACTTATGTTCAACATTTACCCGGCCCTTGCTTCCTCCTTGAGAAGAAAGTCAAGAGACCTTGTTACAGTGACTGTCCAATAAGTGCCATTTCCAAAACTTTGTGGGAGTGCAGATATTTAGCCAAGCAGTTGTGTAATTTGGGAGGGGTGGGCTTGGCGGGGAGGGATGGTATGACAAGAGATCAATAGAAATGACATTGTGGGAAAGGAGTGCTTGGAAGGCCAGTCACTGGGACTGCATGACCACATACAGGGGGGTGCTCTTTGTTCAGAAAAAGATTCTGAACCTTTTCTGACTTGGTTTAAAGATTATCTGGCCTGGTTGTTCTCAAACATCCAGAATTCCTGGGTGGGAACAGTGACCCGCCCTGGGAGACAACACAGCTGGAAATGTTTCCAACAGTTCGCAGGAAGTGACATCAGCTGTGGTGAAACAGCTGCACCACATATAAAGTTGCTTTAAGAACAATCTGTGTGATTAATGTCCATCCTCTAATACTCCCACTCGGCATACATGAGAACACATTTATTCTGAGAATGACTGCTGTACAAGAGCGTCATCTTGTGGTCAGCTGAAAAGAAAAGAAAAAAGACTTCAAACTTTATACTGTATATTTCTGTTTGCCCATTGCTCCATATGTAAGGTCAGGAGAAACTGCTTACACATACACAACCATTCAAAAGTTTAGAATGACTTAGACTTTGTTTTTGATAGAAATTGATGTTTCTGTTCAAAAAGGTAGCAGTCAAAACAGTAATATTGTCAATTAGTATTACTGCTTTCCATTTAATTTATTTTAAAATTCAAATTTTAACTAATGACAAAGGCCCGTTTTTATCAACCTTTTATCGAGTCTAATAATAGAAAACACATTATCCATATGTTCATGTATGGTTTTCACTGATAGATAGTCAAATACTGTACTAGTACATAGTGTATTAGCAACATATTTTCAAAATACTACAAAAATGTCAGTTTTTATGTAACATATTTTCCCAAATCATAATTTTAATATGTACATATATGCCCAAATATAAGAACTATAATTTTATGTTTGGGTGCTTCTTCAACTTCGGGAACTTTCATGTCCAAGGGGTTGATTTTTTTTATTATTATTATTTTTTAAACAAACCGAACTTTTAAATAAAGTTGTTTTTAACACACATTACGTAAAACTGACTTAGAAGCGTTTTACCAAGCGTTCATCATTTATTTTTAGTTTTTTTGAAATGCCTTTTATGTGTAGATTTTAGGCTACTGTTTTAGCCTTGTCCCAGACCCCGACTTTCAATATTAAACGAAGAAAATCCATTATAAAAATACACTTTACCTTAGCCAAATACATTTAAACTCAGTTTTTCACAAGTCCTGACATTTAATTGTAGAAAGCATTGCCTGTCTTGGGTCAGTTAGGATCACTAATTTATTTTAAGAATGTGAAATGTCAATCACATTCCCAGTGGGTCAGAAGTGTACATGCACATTGTCAGTATTTGGTAGCATTGCCTTTAAATTGTTTAACTTGGGTCAAATGTTTTGGGTAGCCTTCCACAAGCTTCTCACAATACGTTGCTAGAATTTTGGCCCATTCCTCCAGACAGAACTGGTGTAATTGAGTCAGGTTTGTAGGCCTCCTTGATCGCTCATGCTTTTTCAGTTCTGCCCACAAATTTTCTAACAGATTGAAGTCAGGGCTTTGTGATGGCCACTCCAATACCTTGACTTTGTTGTCCTTAAGCCATTTTGCCACAACTTTAGAGGTACGCTTGGGGTCGTTGTCCATTTGGAAGACCCATTTGTGACCTAGCTTTAACTTCCTGGCTGATGTCTTGATATGTTGCTTCAACAGGAATTTTCCTTCCTCATCATGCCATCTATTTTGTGAAGTGCAACAGTCCTGATGATGCTGCCACCCCCATTCTTCAAGACTGGGATGGTGATGGTGCTTGCAAGCCTCACCCTTTTTCCTCCAAACATAACGATGGTCATTATGGCCAAACAGTTAAATGTTTGTTTCATTAGACCAGAAGACATTTCTCCAAAAGTAAGATCTTTGTCCCCATGTGCACTTGCAAACTGTAGTCTGGCTTTTTTATGGTTGTTTTGGAGCACTGGCTTCTTCCTTGCAGAGCAGCCATTCAGGTTATGTCGATATAGGAATCCTTTTACTGTGGATATAGATACTTGTCTACCTCTTTCCTCCAGCATTTTCACAAGGTCCTTTGCTGTTGTTCTGGGATTGATTTGCACTTTTCGCCCCAAACTACGTTCATCTCTAAGAGACAGAATGTGTCTCCTTCCTGAGTGGTATGATGGCTGCATGGTCCCATGGTGTTTATTACTTGCGTACTATTGTTTGTACAGATGAACGTGGTACCTTCAGGCATTTGGAAATTGCTCCCAAGGATGAACCAGACTTGTGGAGGTCCACAATTATTTTTCCTGAGGTCTTGGCTGATTGCTTTTGATTTTCCAATGATGTCAAGCAAAGAGACACTGAGTTTGAAGGTAGGCCTTAAAATCCATCCACAGGTACACCTCCAACTGACTCCAAATAGGCTATCAGAAGCTAATTGCCTAAAGGCTTGACATCATTTTCTGGAATTTTCCAAGCTGCTTAAAGGCACAGTTAACTTAATGTATGTAAACTTAATGACCCACTGGAATTGTGATTTAGTCAATTAAAAGTGAAACAATCTGTCTGTAAACAATTGTTGGAAAAAATTACTTGTGTCATGCACAAAGTAGATGTCCTAAACGACTTGCCAAAACTATAGTTTGCTAATATGAAATCTGTGGAGTGGTTAAAAAATGAGTTTTAATGACTTCAACCTAAGTGTATGTAAACTTCTGACTTCAACTGTATGTATAGATTTGACTGTTTAGGCTTGTCCCAGACACAGACTTTGAATATTAAACTATAAAAATCCTTTATAAAAGTACAAATTAATGTTTAAGACTAAGGTAATCTAAACAACAAGTGAAATAAACATAAACCATGTCAGTATTTGTGTGAAAATGATTTCTATCCAATTATTCCAAAGATTATACAGTAACTGTCCCACAATTGTGGCGTAATTTCCACCACACCAAACAATTTGTCCTTTTTTAATTTTTTTCCCCCAAAAGTTAGTCTACTTAAGTCAACAAAAGTGTCAGTGATTGAGATGAAATATAGTTAGTGATGTTTGAAGAAAAATAAAATTCTAGGTAAATATCACTTATGGGCACCACTTTCAATCAAGCTCCAATTTTGTCAAATTACACAAAAAGAGTGAAAATGTTATGCAATTGTAAATAGGATACATAAAATGTTAACCATGAAATTACCCTTAGCAAGACAAATGAGTCTGGCATTTTATTTTTAAAATGTTACAAATTTAATTTCCACCACAAAATTCCATTAAACACAATACAGAATTTTACATGTGCTATAAAATGACACTGTGGAGGGAATTTTCATGACTTTTTTCTTCTGTGGTGTAAATAAATACTCATGGACATTGTAAGTAGACAAATTCATATTAAAAGAGTGTGAGAAATGTTTTAACAAGATTTTCTAAAAATCTACAGTGCTTAAAGTGCCGGAAGTTGAAGAAACTCTTCAAAAAGATTTAAACTTAAATGACTTGGTGCCAAGTAATTTAAGGCAAACAGATTCATCTGCAACAATAAAGATAACTTTTTTTTTTTTTTTTCGTAGAAGACCCACACACAAATGATTACCTACAACTGCTGTACAAGAGTGTCATCTTGTGGTCAGCTAAAGAAAAGACTTCTAACATATGCACTTGCCTCTATCCATAGGATAAATATAGGATACACTCTATCCATAAGATAAATCTGGGGGACATGATTACATGATTATGACCATAGGGCTTGAATGAATATATCAGGTTATTATAGTTTATAATCCTTTATTTTGAGTTCTGGGTTTTAAGGCAAATTCTCTGGCTACAGCGGTTACCTGAGATTTGTTTTATTCATTTATTTGACACCACTCTTGTTGACTGTCTGTGTAGCTATATTGAGCACTCAAATAAAGCACTTTCTTTCGCATAAAAACCTACTGTGGAAGAACCTTATTTAGTTTATTTCCTTGAGCTGTTTTCAACCACGACATATATTATTGTCCAATGTATGTATTTAGTGGTACTTTCAATTCACAGCACTGAATAATTCGGTTATTCATTTTAAAACTGTATGCATGTATTGATGTTATGTATGATTGCTGTTTATTGGAATCAATCAACTGACTTTTTTCTTCAGTTATTTGGATTTTTTTAAGACAGTTCATTGCGTATGAAACAAATACAAAATATGGAAATTTAATTAAAAGAGATTAAATTTACCAGTCGGCTGGTCGGAGAAGATTTCTATTCGTCACCGGCAGTATTAAATATTTATTTACTGAAGAGCGAATTTGCTTCCCTGAGGCAAAGCGAAATGTGGTACGACCCAAATTGTTAGAGTTTCAGAAGCTGAAGAGGGGGTGCACATGACAAATAATCTTGAAAACGACTTAACATTTGACATTATTTCACTGATAACATATATATTCCATACCAATATTATGTGTTACATGTATCTACAATATCATATTTGAATTATTTGTAGCCAAAATGGAAACTGATAAGTTATTTGACACATTTCACCCCCGTTCTTTCACTGAGTGATAGCGCCCAACTCACCCGCGTTTCCGCGCGAAAAGGCGGCCCGCGCGTATTTTCCAGCTGCAAGCGACGATTCATAAAGACCGTTGAGCTCCTCCAGCGCGCGCCGCAGTTGGCACTGTCAGATCTTAATAACGCTTTTATCTGTTGTTGTTTTAAATCGTATTTTAAAATTTTAGTTTTATTTCACCCGGTTCTAACTTGAAATGCCTACCAGGACCTCATTGTCTCTGCCAGAGGATGTCAAGGAACGGTACGGTGCTGTATTTGCCTTAATGCAACAATAATGACATACTGAATGAGATGTTTTGTTTGTTCGCGTGCTTTGCTCGCGAGTTGTTAAAACACTGCTCATGTCACATAACCGCCGCCGCATTATGAGCTCTTTGGAGAAGTCGATTCGATTAAAAAACAATTCGGCTATATCTCTCGCTAGCATGTAGCTGTGCTACAAATGCTCAACCCGCCATCAGCTCACATTTAGCGGGTAAAATAAGCAGCGACTGGTTGTTTTGATGCGAGAAATGTGAGCGGACTCGCAGTTGTCAGTCTGAATGCATTTGGCGCCAAATACACATGTGTCCAAGAGAAGCCACTGCTCACCTTCTTCTCCCGCTACTCAATCACTTCATCCAATCCAGTAAATCATGATTGCTCGTCCGTCATAAATACTACTTGATTTAATGTGGTGTACTCACGCAGGTATAAACTAAAGCAGTGTTTTTTATAATACAAAAACACCGGCTTCCTTTGCATGTGAGCTTGCTTGTTTACTTGAGTAATTCAGTGATAGCCTCTGTGCTAGCATGATCCCTGTCAAGTGGTGATCAAACTGAACTATCAAGAATTTTTTTGTTTGTTTTACTTTTGTTTAAATCGTGTTTAGTCATTATGATCTCACAAATGTGAGTGGGCACTTAGTGCGTTGTTGATAAACTGTTTACCTTTTTGTTCCCAGGCTTCAGGTGTTGGAGGAAGGCGGAGACAGTTTGTCAGACGAGGTGAGCTTTTTTTTTTCAGCCATATTAATCGTTCATGAGATGCACTGTATGTAAAAATATGCACTTTTTACTTGCAGTACCAGTCAAAAAATATCTCCCACAATGAGTTACAGTAATATGCTGAGCATTTATTAGGTCAGAGTAAGGAATTGAAAGTAGCCAACTTGTCCATTTAAAAATGGTTTACATTTGGTTCTATAAAGGTTCATTTTAGGCACAGATTTGTCTTCAGATATAATTAAGCATGAACCTGCATTAAATCAAGTGTTTCCACACTTCTAAAACTGACCTCGTTTACAAATTTGTTATCCTTGTCAATACGTTAATATTTCTGAAACTTGTGTGATCTCTTTTGCTAACAATTTGTCACTGTCTAGGAGTGTGTAAAGGAAAAGCTCAGGTTACTACAGGAGTTCCTGCTCGCTGATACTCGGGACCAGCTCAAAATCCTTGAGGATAAGTTCAAGAGCTCAGAACTTTCCACTGTGAGTTACTCTTCTCTTTTGACATTTTTTTTTATTTTTCTTCTGAAACAAAATTCTCAAATGAGATTGTCTTTTGTGTAGGAGGTGTACACATCAGAGGTGAAGGCAGTTCTGAAGAAAGCTCTGGGAGTTGGCAAGGAGGATGATAATGTGGGGCAGAATGGACATTCAAATGTATTCTCCGAAAATGGATCTCATAAAGACGATACCGAGCAGGACGGAGCCATGGATACTCAGGAGGATGGGGATGCAATGAAGTCTCCCAGCGCCCCAAGGGGAAAGGGTGGCCGTCGCAGTAAAGCAGACTCTGATCCCAAGAGTGAGTTGCACAGATTTACAGCTTTTAATTCCCCTGCATCCATTACAATAGATGCATCTCAACATTGTATTGAGTATTGAATCTAAAGTAGAATGTCTCATATAAACACATTTCTTCCCACAGAATCTCCAGCCAGTAGCAGGGTTACACGTAACTCTGGGAAACAGCCAACTATTATGTCCATGTTTTCTAGAGTGTAAGTTAACAATTCAATGTCTGAATTTTTTGCCCACATCCGTTTTATGTGGCATGTGTAATGTCTGAAATGGCAGTTTCTTGCTTAAACTGAATTACAAAGGAAAATGAGAAGTGTATGAGACCGTATTTAATTGTATTAAGCTGTTGTCACTGCAATTTATAATTCTGGTCTCTTTCCTCCCTAATAGCCCAAAACGCAAGTCTGATGAACTTAATGGCGAAACCACGAATGGTGATGCAGAAGTTAAAACAGAGGACGACATTCTAGAGGAGGTAAGATTAATTTCCCATTGAAGGTTATTTTAATTGGAAGAAGACAATGGTTGTCATATCCTCCACCACCCCCCTTCTTTTCAAGGTCCATGAAGAGAAACGCCTTAAAACAGAAAATAAGTGAGTTTTGTTAAAGTGCAATTAAAAATTTTTTTTTCTTTTTCTTCAACCAGGTGTTTAATTTCCCCTTTTTTTTTCCAGGCCTGACACTGAGAACTCCACTGATGACAAACTCAAGCCTGTGTCCACAGCCAAGGTGACTCATTACACTCCAATTTGTTCTGCTTAAATTGTAATGCACTAAATTAATCTAATTAATCTGTGTTTTAGACCCCTCCACCAAAATGTTCAGACTGCAGGCAGTATCTGGATGATTCAGACCTCAAGTTCTTCCAGGGAGATCCTGATGATGCGGTGAGTTTGGTTTTAGCAGTGTTCGTCTGATGTTGCCATGACCAATATTTCAGTAATGTCACTGTAGTTGTATAATTCAAGGAACCTCTACAAACAGAAGCACACTTTGCCCCCGATATATTCAGGGATGCCTTTTTTTATTTTTTATTTAGTTAAACCAAATTAATCCGGAGTTATGGTTTTTCCAACCTAAAAATGTGTGTAAAAAGAAAGTGTGAGGGGTGTTCAATATCTCAACGGGGCTTAACTGATTGCACATAACTGGGGATTTTCATTCTCGATAAGCGCTGTTCACCCAAATAAATGTCATTCAACCATTCCCTTGTATGGCACTGCTGCTATTTCAGTGCTTGCATGCTGCCTCCCCCTTTTACTCACGATGCACAGAAAAATGTCCTCACGTACTAGCTAAGAATTAATGTAAATCACGTCAGTGTTGGTGCGGGAAGTGATTTTCCGAAACGTTGGCTTGCACGTATCTGTATGAGTTCTCACACTCGGCCTCTTTAAACCCATGCATGCCTGCAATCCAGCCGAGCAGGCTTTTTAAGGTGCTGGGATTTATTGCTTCAGGTGAGCCAGGCCCTGTCTTTCACCGGACTAAGCCAACCTGTTTCTTCACTTTGGCAGTTCGAGGAGACTACTTTTCTAAAAAGTGCCAGCTGTTAAATTGCTTAATCTTTCCTTCTGTAAAAGGATCTAATGTTTTAAGTTTATATATTATGTTCATGTTTCTCATAGGCCTGCTTTTCTATATTTTTATTAACATAACTGTTATTATAACTTTCTTATTGGAACAGCTGTCCTTTTATTTTTGTAGTAGATCATAATGCACAAGCGTAGCTTTTTTGTTTTAGACTTTGCTTACTTGTTAATAATTTTTAACAATGTGCTGACTGTTACACAGTATGTTGGGTAACTTGGTGAATTTGTTTTATTGGCCTGCTTTGGTTGCCTGAATACCTGTCAGTTGTTTTGTGTAATGTACAATGATCCTAATGTAAGGTTATGCCACAGTCTTTGCTTGGTACAATGTTCCCCTTTTTTTATTTATTTTATTGTTTTTTCCTTGTCCTCTGCTCACATACCTGTATATTTCATTTTAATGTTGTACATAAATATTTGGCACTCTTAAAGCACTTTGTAATATTGTATATGACTGTCTGGTAGCTGGATGAACCAGAGATGTTAACCGATGAGCGTCTCTCCCTTTTTGATGCTAATGAGGATGGTTTTGAGAGTTATGAAGACCTGCCCCAGCACAAGATTACTAATTTCAGGTAATATGGAGAGAGACCTCAAATTTTATTTATTTATTTTTTGGTCAATCTGACTAATCCATGTTATCATTCTCATTCACAGCGTTTATGACAAGCATGGACACCTGTGTCCTTTTGACTCTGGCCTCATCGAGAAAAATGTGGAACTGTACTTCAGTTGTGCCGTTAAACCCATCTATGATGACAACCCGTGCATGGATGGTGTGTTCCTAGACTGTTCCAATAATGACTGCGGTTGTTATCTTTTGGTTTTGATTTGAGCAGCTTGACATCACCCATTTTAGACTAACCTCTCTCTCTCTCTCTCTCTCTCTCTCTCTCCAGGTGGTGTTCCTGCCAAAAAGCTTGGACCCATCAATGCTTGGTGGATCACTGGGTTTGATGGTGGCGAGAAAGCATTGATTGGTTTCACTACAGGTAATGTTTTAAGTCATCCCCTGATGTAACAACAGTGCCGTGTGTTGATGCATAAATATCAGTCGTGTTCATTTCACTTACATAGAAAAAAAAAATCCTGCCTACTTTACTAATGTTACTTATTTCAGCTCTAAATTCCTAGTTCTTAGTTCTATTATGTGCATTTATATTCTTTCAGCACAAAAATATTGATTTTAGTTTTTTTCAACTGTCTATAATATTAGCTATTTATTGATTATCAGCCATAGTTTAATTATCAACTTATTAATATTAGCCGGAATTTCAGTGTTGGTGCTTTCCTACAATTAATCATGTCTTCTCCACACAGCCTTTGCTGACTATATCCTAATGGATCCCAGTGAGGAGTATTCCCCCATTTTTGCTCTGATGCAAGAGAAGATCTACATGAGCAAGATTGTGGTTGAATTTCTGCAAAAGAACCAGGATGCTACATATGAGGACCTGCTGAATAAAATTGAGGTAAGTTTATTCAAGTGTTGTGGCTCTGTTTTTGTTTGTCTCTGTCATATCAGTGGCCGTTCTGACCATTTTTCCTCCATGTTTTTAGACTACAGTTCCACCTGCTGGGCTGAACTTTAACCGCTTCACCGAGGACACACTGCTGCGCCATGCCCAGTTTGTGGTGGAGCAGGTGGAGAGCTACGATGAGGCTGGAGACTCTGATGAGCAGCCCATCATCGTTACTCCCTGCATGCGAGACTTGATCAAGCTGGCTGGTGTTACTTTGGGCAAGAGGTTGGTTTAGTTTGGTAAAGCTCTTGTGATGCCTTTTTCACTTGACTGTTTTAGTGTGCTTTTGAGTAGTTGACCATTTTAATGGTAATCTAGAAACAGGAAATCTGTTTAATTTACTGTATAAACTTGCAAGAGATTATGTGAAATGGAGTAAGCAAAACTGTATTTGTTTGTGCCGAGATTCTCTTTGGACCTGCCAATGGTTGATTAAATGTACAGTATTATGCCGTGCCAGTGATCTTGTAAGATTTTCTGGAACAAGCACAAGGAGGAGCTAAAGCTTGCCAGTGCTGATCTTCAAAATTCCAAATATCAGTCCAAGATCTAATTGCCCAATTATTCTGAATATGAAGCATTATGTAACACTTAATGATGAAAGAAAGAGGTCAGAAACCTATGATCTTTGTGCTTGTTCTCTGATCTCATGTTTCTAATGTTCCTCTAACCTTTACCTAAAGCAGCCGGCAGCTGTATTGGTATGTAGCCTAAAACCTGATATTTCAAGTGCGTGGCTCCCCACCCCTTCCCTCTTATACTTGAATAGGCTGTCAGTGGCTATATCACTGGTTCAAAGGCGTGGGTGAACAAAAACATTCTCTTTTTTTTTTTCCTTGCTTGCTTTGCATGGCTCTGGATAACCAATGTTTGGGCTCCCATTGTTTGAATTTAAGTGGCCCATTTGGAGAAGCTAAAATGTGTCTGAAGGAACAATGTCCTTGTTCTGTATTGAATTGATCTAGTACTTGAGTTTATGCAGAAACTGTCATCACCCAGCCTTGACCAAATATCGATCCACTCCATCTCCTGTGACCTCAAACATATACATGCATGGCTTAATTTCAGTTTGGCTGTTTGTGAACTGTTCTGTTTGTATTTGTGGCTCAAGATATCTTTGGTATTTCCATCTTTAGGAGAGCGGCCAGAAGACAGGCCATCCGTCATCCCACCAAGATAGAGAAGGACAGCAAGGGCCCAACTAAAGCCACCACCACTAAACTGGTCTACCAGATCTTTGACACTTTCTTCTCTGATCAGATTGACCAGAACAATAAGGAGGGAGGTGGAGTGAAGAGGCAGCGCTGTGGTGTCTGTGAGGTGAGTTGAGAATTTCTTTGGTTTGTAACCCAGTGAAGCTGTAATTTGTAAGTCATTATGTGCATTTACTTTTTCTTCTCTTACTCCAGGTGTGTCAAGCACCAGACTGTGGCAAATGTTCAGCCTGTAAAGATATGATCAAGTTTGGAGGCAGTGGCAGAAGTAAACAGGCCTGTCAGAAGAGAAGGTATGCTTAATCTGTCCAGTCGTACTTGCTTCTCTGTAGACCATGTTTGCCCAAGCAAATGTAAGTATTGTGAAATGAGTCTTTTTTTTTTTTTTTTTTTTTTTTTTCTCTCTCTCTCTTGAGACTTTCGTCTCCTTTTTGTAGAAGGTCCATCTGTTTTGAAACTCGTGTTGATATCAGATGCACTTACCAGACAAATACTGCAAGAATGCATACTCTGCAATCATAATTGCAACTTGCTGAACAAAGGTTTTTGTAACTAATATATTAGTGTAATATTACAGTGACCAAAGATTTGGCACCTTTTCATACAACCATAAAGATTAAGACTTGGGGGGGAGCTGACTGCCCTAAACGGCTGCACTTTTTATGGAATACATCAGCTAAAATTAGGCTCTCTAGACGAGCCTTTAACAACACAAGCTGAAATTTTAAATAAAGCTTATGTAACATTAAGGCCATGAGGTAAATTTGTGCTGTTTCAAGCATTCGCTGTTGTCTAAAACAGGCACCGTAATGTAGGAAGTGAAAGGTTAGACTGGGCACATATGCCCCTGCTGATACTTGTGCAATACTTCATGTGCTAGTATTATTCAGAGCTGAGCTCACTCAGTACAATGACTAATGGTAATAAAGATCAGAATCTCTTATTCTGCAAGCTGATTTCTCGTATAGTGTGAACAGTATTTTATTTATTGCCTCATTGAGTTACTGAGGCCTTTTATTTCCTGCCTGTATTTATCCTGCTCCATGGCCTTGAATTTGATTGCTAGATTGAAGTTGTAGGAAAGTGCCTTGAGCGCAGTTCTATTTGGTGTTTATGTATTTCATCTTGAAACAGGAAGTGGGGGAGGGACATGTTGAATGGCTCGTCCCTAAATGCCAATAAAATTTAGTTTATATTGTAGCGCACACACCCCTTTCCACCATGCTGCTCATGTCAGAGCCGGTTACCTGGGGAAACGGAGAACCGATCTCGATGACCTGCTCTTCCGCTGACTTCAGAACCGAATGATCTAGCTGACATGAATAATGTAACCAGCCCACAAAGGCACACAGTGCATCGTGGTCTTTGCTTACAGCATTGTTGGAGCTATTTGTGCAATTTCAATGCAGATGAATGAGAAACAAACGTAAAAGAGACACTAAATATAAAGAATAAGAAACACTTGTGCTTTATGTCCACAATATACCTCTGAAAACTGCCTGCATTAAACTGCCTGTATTAAACATAAGTTCCAGCCACTTTCAATGCATCTGACTCCGTTTTATTCAGAAGTGAGCACCTCTGGAAGCATTCAGGTGTGAAATGCTTGAAGGAACAACCGCAAATTTACAAATTCAAGCTAGCAGGCCCATAACCGGAGTAGTTTTGGGTAGGGAAACAGCCGAAAAAACCATCCTAACATTTAAGTTTTCAGCTTAGACACCAGGTTTGTGTGCATGACGGGCTTTTGAAAGGGCCATACAAAATATGCATGGATGGGTTGTTCACAATATGACCAGTAACATTCATTAAGAATTTTGTATTTTTTATTTCTTGCCTACTTTAAAGCTGAATGGGTGTCTTGTCCCTTGTCCAGATGTCCCAACCTGGCAGTGAAGGAAGCGGAGGATGATGAGAATCTGGATGAGGAAGAGGTCTTGCCACTTCTTAAAGAGAAAAAGAAAATGTCTCAGGCCAAGAAGAAGAAAGAGACCAAGAATAAAATCAGCTGGGTGGGAGAGCCTATAAGGGTATGTGCTCATAATGCAGTGATGTCCACTTTGAAGATTTAAAATATTTATTAATGGGACCAATGTATTGTCAGTTCCATAATCTACCGCAATTGTAGATTAGTGCAAGTTTAAGTATTTTGTCAGTTAATTTTGTAAAGCGTTATTTAAAATTCAGTTGTGTAGGCTAGATCTTATTTTCTCCCATTAAATCACTGGTTGCCCACTGAAAGATTTGCTCTTGTTCTTTCAGACTGAGGGAAAAAGGCAATACTACATGAGAACGCGTGTGGGGAATGAGGTGCTGGAGGTGGGCGACTGCGTGTCTGTCAGCCCTGATGACCCGTCTCATCCTCTCTATTTGGCCAGGTAACCTTCAACAGATAAGGAATCCTCATTTCATTGTGTATATTGCTTCAATTGCTGAAGTTTTCCTTCAATTTTAGGATTACAGCACTGTGGGAGGACAGCGAGAAGATGTTCCACGCTCACTGGTTCTGTCGTGGCACTGACACTGTTCTTGGTGAATCATCTGACCCTCTGGAGCTCTTCCTCGTGGACGATTGTGAAGACATGCAGCTGAGTTTCGTCCATGGCAAAGTCAATGTTCTCTACAAGGCTCCCTCTGAAAACTGGTTCATGGAGGTACAGATACCTCCTCTGCTAGAATTATGCATCTGTTCTTTGAGAACATCAAACACTAAGCCCTGGATTGAACTGAATAGAGTTTTAATGTTTGCATGATTACAGGGTGGAATGGATGATGACATTAAGGTGATTGACGATGATGGCAAAAGCTTCTTTTATCAGCTCTGGTATGAAGGTGAATGTGCCCGCTTTGAGACACCTCCCAATGTCATGCCTTCTGAGGACTGCAAGTACAAGTGAGTTGATTGCTTTTGGGGGACATATCATGGGAGGCTAATACCCTGTTTACACCTGGTATTAAGATGGTCAGTGCTAAATGGGGTCAAAAACATTTTTGCGATCAAATCACAAAACCACAAATGATGGTAGTCAAAAATGCATGTGACCACATTGCGTTTAAGGGGTAAACCCTAATCTGTCCTGAATGCATTCCAGACAGCAGTGAAGCACAACCCCTCACCTGTCAATCAACCACTGTGCTAAAATGAGTTCAAACTTTGCCTGTTATGAGCAGCTTGAAAAGGAAATGTCCGATTAGAAAATTTTAAAAAGCGAATGCGTAAGCGTGAGCACTTCACAGATCTTCAACGTGCAGTGACAGATGACAAGCTCGAACTTCTGAAGCTCCTTTAATACAGGTAACTTCACAAAAATAACAGTTCTGCTCAAGTTGTTTTTGTGCTTGGATTAAATTTCAGATGCATCTGGAAGAAACAGCGTTTGTTTTATTTGTGCTTTGTCTTACGAATTTTTGCAGTTTATTGTGCAGTTACACATTAACCGTGATTTGATGTGCCGTCATGAAATCAAAGACCTCAATCCAGGAGATGCATTTAATTGACCAGGTGTAAACAGGAATGTGTCTCACCTGACCACATGTGATCAGATCACCTGAGATGCATCTTAATACCATGTGTAAACAGGGTTCTATGATTTTCCTTTTCTCTTGAGATTTATGGTTCGGTGTGCAATGTAGACAGAACCCATGATAACATTTCATAACATAACCGTTCACAAGCTGTTATTGATGTCAGGATGATAATTAGCAGGAACTTTTGCATAGACCTTGTGAGCTACGCCAGTTAAAGTTAACTAGTCATAAGATCATATACATATGGAAGAGGTACAGTAGCAAAAACAGCTTGTTCTAAATAGTCAGTGGCTGGAAAATGGTTGTCAATTTTGTTTTACACAATTTTTGGTGCTAGAAATCTAATACAAGTGGATTTCGTACACGGATGCTACAAAGTGTCGAGGCTTTATTTTATCATCTTGCCGTGCATGTAAACAAGCAGTGTTGATGTTTCTGAAGGTTCTGTGCCAGCTGCACAAGGATTAAGGAACGAGAGGAACAGGACGCACCTCATGCCTATGAACTAATGGAGGATGAGGAGAGTGACTCTAAAGTGTTCTATGCATTGACAACCCTGAAGGGGGAGCAGTACAGAGTTGGAGACAGTGTCTACCTGCCACCAGAGGCCTTTAATTTTGGGTAATTTTCCCAGATGTTCATGCTTGGTTTGAGGTTTTGCACGTCTTGATGACAAACATGTTATGCCTTGAGTTGATTTAATGATTTAAATTGTTCTCCCTTAGGGTGAGGGTTGTGAGCCCAGTGAAGCGTTCTCACAGGAAGGATGATGTTGATGAAGATCTTTACCCAGAATACTACAGAAAGTCCTCTGATTACATCAAGGGCTCAAACCTGGATGCTCCAGAGCCCTTCCGAATTGGGCGCATCAAAGAAATATTCTGCAGCAAGCGCAGTAATGGAAAGCCAGACACAAGTGAGATCAAGTTGCGCCTCTATAAATTTTACAGGTGACTCCTGCTTTCACTCTTACTGGCATGAGATTAGGCAAATCTTTTTTTTTTTTTTTAAATGTTGTCTTCAGTCTGGGAATTGAACTTTCAATTGCTCTACAGCAAATCTGTACGTTAAACTGACCTGTCCACACAATGACTTTCAGACCAGAGAACACTCATAAAGGACCAAAGGGCGCCTACCACTCTGACATAAACCAGCTGTACTGGAGTGATGAGGAAGTGACTGTGAACATGGCAGAGGTGCTGGGCCGCTGTCGTGTAGAGTATGCTGAGGATCTGGTGGAAAGTGTGCAGGACTATTCAAACAGAGGACCTGATCGTTTTTATTTCTTGGAGGTGAGGGTTGGGGGACGAGCAAATTTGAAACTTAAGAAACAGGGGTGTACATGACAAGTTTCATTTAAAGGTTTTTTTTTTAATGTATTTTCTCTTACAGGCTTACAATGCCAAGACTAAGAGCTTTGAGGATCCTCCCAATCATGCCCGATCAGCTGTAAATAAGGGCAAGGGGAAAGGAAAGGGCAAAGGTATTTGTGATTGAATTATAACATTTGACTTGGTGTTTGGAGAAGAGTGTTTGTATTTTGTTACAGCATTGTCTCCCTGCAGGTAAAGGGAAGGGTAAAGCAGCTTCACAGGAGTCACTGGATCCAGAGCCTCAAGAGCCTACGGTCCCCAAACTGCGCTCGCTGGATGTGTTCTCTGGCTGTGGTGGTTTGTCTGAAGGTTTCCATCAAGCGGGTATGGCTATTACTCAGTGCTGTTAATGCTGTTGCTTTTAAAGCTTGGACAAGGGACTTTGTTTATTTATTTTTTTCTCATTCCCCCAACAGGCATCTCAGAAACTAATTGGGCCATAGAAATGTGGGACCCTGCTGCTCAGGCGTTCAGGTTGAACAATCCAGGCACCACAGTCTTCACAGAAGATTGTAATGTCCTGCTCAAGCTAGTGATGTCCGGAGAGAAGACCAACTCCCTTGGACAGAAGTTGCCACAGAAGGGTGACGTGGAGATGCTCTGCGGTGGGCCGCCCTGCCAAGGCTTCAGTGGAATGAACCGCTTTAACTCACGCACATACTCAAAGTTCAAGAACTCTCTGGTGGTTTCTTATTTGAGGTCAGCAGAACAGTAAATTAATTTTTGCGTATAATTAATGCTTGCAGCTAGAAATGCAGAATGTTCACCAATATGTTTGTCTCTTTTCAGTTACTGTGACTACTACAGACCCAAATTCTTCCTGCTGGAGAATGTGAGGAACTTTGTGTCATTTAAGCGCTCCATGGTCCTGAAGCTCACTCTGCGCTGTCTGGTGCGCATGGGCTATCAGTGCACATTCGGTGTTCTACAGGCAAGTTGAAATGGAACCGTTGCATTTTTAATGATTTATTTTAAACTTTACTAACTTGTGCGCATGCAGCCGTCTCCATAATTTGAATGTGACATTCAGTAATATGACTTCAGTAAATGGAGGGGGAAAACAACTAATCCAAATGGGACTTTAAAGTCATTTGCACTTGAGGGAACTAATCATCAAAGCTCAGTGTCTGATTCTTGGGTGTCAATGCCTCTTATTTTGGACCTCCACAGGCAGGGCAGTATGGTGTGGCCCAGACACGACGCAGGGCGATCATTCTGGCTGCTGCTCCTGGAGAAAAGCTGCCCCGCTACCCCGAACCCCTGCATGTGTTTGCTCCTCGTGCATGCTCTCTTAGTGTGGTGGTTGATGAGAAAAAATTTGTCAGCAACGTCACTCGGTAAGCTTATGTGAACACTGAACAAATGGTTTTCTGCTCTTTGTGGCCTTTGTAATGTCATGTGTGTTTTGAAGATCTGCTTGGTAAATATCGCAATCTTTAAATTATCTAATCCTTTTCCAGTGGAAATGGGGGCATTTATCGCACCATCACAGTGCGAGACACCATGTCTGACCTCCCAGAGATCCGTAACGGAGCTGCTGCACTGGAGATTTCCTACAACGGTGAGCCGCAGTCCTGGTTCCAGAGGCATATTCGTGGCTCTCAGTACCAGCCCATCCTCAGGGACCACATTTGTAAGGTCAGTCCCTCTTCTGATTTGGTCTTGGAGGTGTATTTCTTAAAATTGACAATTCTGTTGGAAATTTGCAAAATGGGTCAAGAGATGAGAATCTTGGTTCTCTGTTGCTTCCTGCACATGTGGGAACTTGCAAGACTGCTTCTAATACAAGTTCCACTTTCTTTATAAATAAGAATCGTAATTTCTTGTGAGACGCTCAGGATATTATTTTAGGGTTTGGGTCAGATATGGTCAAAACTACATTGTCTTCTCTTTTGCAATACTAAATTTAGGGGTAGTTCAACCAAAATGAAAGTTCTCATTTACTCATCCTCATGCAGGGTCCGGAATTAACACCAATGCGGGTAAATTTTCTGTGTGGCCGGTGAATTTCGCGGCATCACAGGCCACTCTGGTGGGAGGTTTTTGCTTTCTATCAGCTTGTAAAATTTTAAACTCGTTCTAGTTTTGTCTTCAAGGGGGCTCTGTAAGCCTACAGTATAGTCAGTATCACGGGAGTTTATATAGAACGGCTCTTAGCTCGTAGTTCTACTGCTCATCAATAGTCTCAAATGATGTGTCCACTGGTGTGTGGTGAGCAAAGTTGGATTCAGTGCTTTTAATCCAGACTTCAAATGATGATTGCATGCATTCTTTGTGGCAGTTCTGTAGCTGGGTAAGCAAACATTAATTAATCAACAGTGTTTGTATACTTTGGGCATTTGAAAATGAAGTTGCCATTTTTCCAACTGTAATTGCGCATATTTAAGATGACATCATTGCTCGTGTACTGAAAGCTAATAGTAGAAAATACCAGTGGGCATGTACTGTTAGCAGTAGGTCTACATCTCGATACAAGATGAAAGCAGTGTTCAGGAGCGTACATGCCATCGGGATGAAGGGAAGACCACTCTTGGAATTTTTTTTTTGTTTTTATTTTTTAACCCACA
This sequence comes from Myxocyprinus asiaticus, assembly GCF_019703515.2. Lineage (NCBI taxonomy): Eukaryota > Metazoa > Chordata > Actinopteri > Cypriniformes > Catostomidae > Myxocyprinus > Myxocyprinus asiaticus. The sequence goes on along the minus strand of NC_059356.1, from coordinate 15,505,513 downwards.
ACCACACACACAAGTCCTCCGGTAATTGCATTATAATAAAAACGAATGATTTTCATGACATTCTGTTTCATTAACAGTTCTTGAACATGCTTTTATTCCGGTGATGCGGACAGGAAACCAGACTAGAATGTTTCCTGTTACTGTCAAGCGCCACAGCAACACTCATCTTGCGCTGTAGATTCAGTAGCAAAGTGCTACCAGTAGACCGATTCCCAAAGAAACTAGTCTTTTGAGACATTTCTTTTGAATCTACAGCACGAGACATAAGTGACAGTGTAATTGATTCACAAACAAATTACTTTAGTGAATTAAAGAGACTTATGAATCTGTTGGAGCTGACTGAATTAACCCTTTCATACGTACCGCATCACATGTGACTGTTAATAACTGGACCTAACAGAGTCAAGTCAACTATTTAAAGCACATTTTAAAAACAACAAAAGTTGAACCAAAGTGCTGTACAATTGGATACAAAAGTGTAATGGAGTACACAAATATATAAAAACAAACAATATAAAATCAGAGAACTAGACACCTTGACCTTAAATGCTATCAAAAGATTTAAAATGGCTAAAGATGGGGCAGACCTTAAGTGTGAAGGGAGACTGTTCCAGAGTTTGGGGCGACAGAGACGCTCGATCTCCCTTAGACTTGCAACGACAGCATGGAACTGAAAAGTTGAATACAAGGTCTAAGCATTTTAGGAGGCAAATATGGGTGCAGAAGGTCAATAATATGAGGAGCAAGACCAGACAGGGCCTTGTACACATGGATAAGAATTTTAAAATCAATTCTAGCTTTGACAGGAAGCCAATTAAGAGCAGTTAAAAATCTAGCTGTGGCATTTTGAACCATCTGTAAATGAGATAAAGCAGACTGAGGCAGACCAGCATACAGAGAGTTACAATAATCCAGCTGTGAAGTAATGAGAGCATGAATCACAGTTTCAAGGTCTTTGCCAGAGAGAAAATGCTTTAATTTAGCAATAGACCTCAACTGAAAAACTTTCCTTAGTAACTGCACTAATTTGTCAAATGACCCCCAGATTTTTGACATGCATATGTGTATTGGAGGAGAGCAGACCTAGCTGCGCTTAAATGGCAGAAGTCCTGGAAAAGCCTAAACCATTACTTCAGTTTTGTCTTCATTTAAGACAAAGTAGCATCAAATTTGTTTCTGCAACAGCCAGTTATGTTACAAGCTGCAAGATTCAAACAGGCTTTCGCGCCGACACAGGCTGCACTGGTCAAGCGTCTTATTTATATTCACTCAAACAGCTACTTATACAGTCTTTTAAACTACAGAATAAGCTTATTTTATATACATCCAACTCGTCACCAAGTACCACGATTAAAAAGTTTACAGCTTTTATACACAGTCAAAACATCAAACATGATCTTCCGATGCATGCTGCTATTTGTTTACATTGAGTAGCTGTTTGTTTGACAACCGCTACTAGAGTCCTCAAGCACATCATGTTTATTTCAGCCAAATTGTCACAAGTACCACGATAACAGTTCACGACTTGTATATGCACAGCCATCATCTAAACGTGATCTTCCCATGCACACAGCCATGTCTACTGATTAGGTGTAGCTGCAGTTTTCATTAACACAAACGGCAACTCAACAGTCTTTTCAGGCCAGACTATCACAAAAGCACCACGATAACAGTTTAAAACTTGTATACTCGCAGTGAAAACGTGCTGATCGAGCACGACTATCCGACGCAGGCAGCCAAGTCTGTTTACATTTGCACTTGTCACACACATTCACGTACAATGTCTAAAGTCAAAGTGCATATAGGTTTTTTTTTTTTTTTTTTTTTTTTTTTTGGAAAAATCAAATCAATACAAAAATACTGGTCTACACTCTGCCCCCCCCCTACCAGCTGTGCAGTGTCATGTCCAAAAAAAATTCACTCCAGGGGGCACTGCAGAGGAATTGGACCCTACTCATGAAAAGGTTAATTGACTCAAGTAAACCAAGAGTTGCTACTGTGTTGTGTGTACTTTAGGCTCATGAGAGTTACTTGCTGGTTGTTCATATGACAACATGTACTTAAAAGTTTAGTTTTTAGTAGTAAGTGAATAATCTGAAATTATTCTAATTGGATTATCTGGCAAATAAATATTTCATAAAACAATACAATTCCTTAAATGCAGTTCACTTTTAAACATGCATACAGTATTGTTTATTTGTCTCATGCAACTGTGTAGCTGCAGCAGTAGTGATTGAACACCAGCATTATGTCTTGCACTTTTCCCCAACAGCTGAGGCCTGTGCTTTGTTTGCCCTGGAACACATAGAACAGAATTTTATAATCTTTACAGACTCTATCTTGTCTTCAAGCAATTGAAACTGATCACCCTTTAGTGGATTGCATACAAACTAAAGTAGATCTTTTACAGAGACAGTACTTCAGTATCATCTTCTGCTGGGTTCTAGGTCATACTGGTTTGTCAGGAAATGAACAAGCTGACATTGCTGCTAAAGAAGCTCTCAGTATGGAAATGACAATGTCAAATTCCTCCTCCAGACCTCTGGCCTACTCTGAACACTTATATCAGGGTTTCTGCGGGTCCTTAAAGTCTTAAATGTACTTTTTAAAATTTAAGGCCATAAAAAGTCTTAAATTACAAGAAGTCTTAAATTTAGTTTGCTGAGGTCTTAAATTTTGGGCCGTGACTAAAGGAGACGCTTAAAACGGCAGAATCTGCATGAGTCAAAATCATCTCCCCCTCTCGTGCAGCTGAAGCTTGAGTTTAGTGTGAGCACGCGCAGGGAAGCGCATTTTTACTGAACTTTCGATGTTATGCATGTATAAACCTTCAACATCCAAGTAGTGTCAGTGGTTTTGTATTTACCAGCTAATTTAATTTTTTTTTATATAATTGCAAAAGTGGTCTTACATTTTTATTTTTTTATTTGGCCTTAAAGTCAGTCTTAAATTTCATTCCTTCGAACCTGCAGAAACCCTGTATATCTTAAGCAAGTGGCAAGTAGAATGGGATGCATGTTAACTACAATTACATGAAATATACCCTACTATCTCCAGCAAACTTTTACTTTCCTTTGAAACAAGACACAATCAAGTGGTGTACATCAGGTATCATATAGGCCACTCAAGACTCATGTATTTTAATCTGAAAGGCGAGGAACCACAATGTCATTACTGCAGGACTCCCTTGTCTCAAACTCGGCAAAAAAAGAAACATCCTTTTTCAGGACACTGTATTTTAAAGAATTTTGTAAAAATCCAAATAACTTTACAGATCTTTATTGTAAGGGATTTAAACAATGTTTTCCATGCTTGTTCAATTAATGAACATGCACCTGTGGAACGGTTGTTAAGACACTAACAGCTTACAGATGGTAGGCAATTAAGGTCACAGTTATAAAAACTTTGGACACTAAAGAGACCTTTCTACTGACTCTGAAAAACACCAAAAGAAAGATGCCCAGGGTCCCTGCTCATCTGCGTGAACGTGCCTTAGGTATGCTGCATGGAGGCATGAGGACTGCAGATGTGGCCAGAGCAATAAATTGCAATGTCTGTACTGTGAGATGCCTAAGACAGCGCAACAGAGAGACAGGAAGGACAGCTGATTGTCCTCGCAGTGAAAGACCACGTGTAACAACACCTGCACGGGATCAGTACATCCGAATATCACACCTGCGGGACAGGTACAGGATGGCAACAACAACTGCCCGATTTACACCAGGAACACACAATCCCTCCATCAGTGCTCAGACTGTCTGCAATAGACTGAGAGAGGCTGGACTGAGGGCTTATAGGCCTGTTGTATGGCAGGTCCTTACCAGACATCACCGGCAACAACAACGCCTATGGGCCCATCCCACCTTCGCTGGACCAGACAGGACTGGCAAAAAGTGCTCTTCACTGACGAGTCGCGGTTTTGTCTCACCAGGGGTGATGGTCCGACTCGTGTTTATCGTCGAAGGAATGAGCATTGCACCGAAGCCTGTACTCTGGAGCGGGATCTATTTGGAGGTGGAGGGTCCGTCATGGTCTGGGACGGTGTGTCACAGCATCATCGGACTGAGCTTGTTGCCTGCAATGACTATCTCAATGCTGTGCATTACAGGGAAGACATCCTCCTCCCTCATGTGGTACCCTTCCTGACATGACCCTCCAGCATGACAATGCCACCAGCCATACTGCTTGTTCTGTGCGTGATTTCCTGCAAGACAGGTATGTCAGTGTTCCGCCATGGCCAGCGACGAGCCCGGATCTCAATCCCATTGAGCACGTCTGGGACCTGTTGGATCGGAGGGTGAGGGCTAGGGCCATTCCCCCCAGAAATGTCCGGGAACTTGCAAGTTCCCCCTTTATTCAGGGACACATTATTCCATTTCTGTTAGTCACATGTCTGTGAAACTTGTTCAGTTTGTCTTGGTTGTTGAATCTTTTCATGTTCATACAAATATTTACACATGTTAAGTTTGCTGAAATAAAAGCAGTTGAAAGTGAGAAGACGTTTCTTTTTTTGCTGAGTTTGTTAATAGTCTGCCCTGCTTTTAATGCAAGTAGACTATTTTATTCACCAAGCTGTTTGTGGGATTTGTTTGTTTTACCAGGGAAAGTTTTTGAATTATCACGTCCATTTGAAACATCTTATGTAGTTTTACCCTTTTTAAAATTCTTAAACTATGTATTTGTTTAAAAACTTAAACCCTTTATAAACAGTTTCTGCCTTGATAAGATGGCTTCTGAAGACATGGATTACACCATTGGAGTCATGTGATTACTTTTATGCTGCCTTTGTGCTCTTTGGAGCTTCAAGATTTGTCACCATCCACTGTATTTTAAAATGACCTACAGAGCACAGATATTCTTCTAAAAATCTTCATTTGTGTTCAGCAGAAGTCATACATATCTGGCATGGCATGAGGACAGGGTCCAAAATGAACTTTTAGCCCACCAGCCAAGGTGACTGGTAGATGAAAACATTTTTACTAGCCAGTCAGATTTCTTAACAGCCATTTTTTGTTTGTATTTTACAGACATGAGATAAAATGGTAGGTAGGTAAAAGTTGAAAACCATGTAAGCAATTAAGGCTATTTTCATTTTTGAATGAGAACATGCCAAAATATAACCTTTTTCACTTTACATCTTGCCATTTGCAGTGTCTAGGCACCATGATTTCAAGCTCTGTTACACTACCTATTGCTTGACGCACACGCAGAGCGCTAGATGGCACTATAGGAAGTGTAATCGAGCTTGAAATCATGATCACCAAAGAGATTGCTGTTGTCAAAATTGATATCGAGAAAGGAGTTGCATTTTGGTCTGTTCTCATTCATCCCAGTGGATAACTTCTGAAGACATGGACTAAACCAATGGAGTCCTATGGATTACTTTTATGATGCCTTTATGTGAGTTTTGGTCACCATTCACTTCCATTTTGTGGACCTACAGAGCTGAGATTTTCTTAATCTTTGTTTTGTTGAAGAAAGTCATGCACATCTGGAATGGCATGAAGGCGAGTAAATGAGAGAATTTTCATTTTTGGGTGAACTATCCCTTTAAGCCATAGGAATGGAAGTAAAATTATTTATTTTTTTAAATTGGCTTTGTGCTGTTCTAGGACATGAGTGCCCTGGTGGCAGCCCGCATGCGTCATATTCCTTTGGCTCCTGGGTCTGATTGGAGGGATCTGCCTAATATTGAGGTGCGGTTGCGGGATGGCACTACCACAAAGAAGCTTCGCTACACCCACCCTGACAAAAAGAATGGCCGTAGTGGTACTGGTGCTCTGAGAGGAGTGTGTTCCTGTGCTGAGGGTATGTTCTACCACGTGAAGAATAGTTTGAGTTAAGTCAGATAGTCCTGACTTCACACTTGGCTTTCTCCTTATACTAGGAAAACCATGTGACCCTGCAGACAGGCAGTTCAACACACTGGTTCCCTGGTGTCTGCCTCACACGGGCAACCGCCACAACCACTGGGCTGGCCTATACGGCCGGCTGGAATGGGACGGATTCTTCAGCACAACGGTTACCAATCCTGAGCCCATGGGAAAGCAGGTATTGTCACAACCCTGAAGACTTGCACTATATTATAACTGAGCACTGCAAGATGCACCACAAGTAATTAATCACGTCTTCCATATCAAGGCCTTTTTTTCTTGGTGCTAACTTGCCATGACTAAAGTATTGTGCAGCAGGGACATTTTTGTAGTCCCATCTACAGTAATCTCATTGGTCCAAATTCTCACTCATAGCACATCCTTAAACATTTCTTGTGATTAGCGGTGGGTTGTTGCTGTGATGACATTACTTGATGCTGGACTTGTTGCGTTGTACCTAGTTTTAACAGTGATGCGCCTCCCCACCCCCATTGTCTTCATTAGTAAAGTTTAACTATATTATAAATACTACTGTTTAATCAAGGCATTGCTTTTCCTAGGGACGTGTGCTTCACCCTGAGCAGCACCGTGTGGTGAGTGTCAGGGAATGTGCCCGCTCCCAGGGATTCCCAGACACCTATCGCTTCTTTGGCAACATTCTAGACAAACACAGACAGGTAGGATGCCTGTATTAGAATCTTTTTCTTTTGACTGTCTGTTTTGAGATGCATGACCTACATGTAGCACCAACTTCTATAACGCCTTGGCTTTGTATTTACTCAGGTTGGAAATGCTGTGCCTCCACCCCTCTCCAAAGCCATTGGCCTAGAAATCAAGAGATGTCTCCTGGAGAGGATGAGGGAGAATGCTACAGGTGAATCACTTTTACTGTGTATTTGGTGAAGTGCTGGTTGAACCATCACTGTAAGAATAAGGCTTTATCTCTTGCTTTTCTTCCTCTTTCTCTCAGAGCCTGTGAAGCAGAAGGAGGTGGAAGTTTGTGACTAAAAGCCATCTTTCTCCATTCAACATTGCATTTTGCTTGAATGTCCAATGTCTCAGCCCAGTAAACTCATTCCATTTTTATTCATAAGCTGGTTTGGAGCCCAGCCACTTTTGTGGCATTACTATGGACCGTCTGTGCAGTGCCATTGTGATGTTTATCAATTTATAAATGTGATTTTAACAGTGTATTTGCAATATCCACTCTGAGATGGTGGTATAAATTCTATGTAGTTTTTATATGTTGTAATATTTCAAATAAAGCTCTTATCAAATGTTTTCCTTGTTTTGAAATGGACTTGCACCCTTATTTTCCTGTTGTGGTGTTCCATGGATTTGAAAATGTTATAAATGGTCCTGAAGGGTTTTTATTTTTCTCACTTTTTAATAAGCGTGGGTGTTTGCTGCACCCTTCCAATATTAGATTTTTCTTGTTTTCTGGTAAGTGTTAACACTGAAATGAGTTGGAAATGTAAATTATAGTGGTCTAAAAGTTTTCTAATTTACATGACTGAAATTCTGACAAATCTGCATAATGTACAAGCTTTATCCTGTAAATTACTAAATTGACACTCATGCATGTTTGGAATTGTATCTCAATGAATTGTAAGTGGTCTAATTTTGGTTTTAAAATTGGAATACTCTAGCTTATTTTTAGTTTGTAGTCTATGAATTGCATCTGACATCACCAGAGCCAATTTCAACTTGCTCCTCTACAAGTGAGATTTTATACTTAATGCTATTTTAACAGGCCAGAAAGTTTAAAATAGAAATGTTATGCTTGGATATTTAAAATCCTTTATGAATGAACCTGTAAAAATTATTTAATTTTTATAACTGTAAATTTAGTTTAAATTTTGAAGTGGGACTAGTATTTTGAGGTAGTTCTGATAATGTGTTTCTCACATGGGTACCGGGCAAAAAGGTTTTTTTTTTTTTTTTTTTTAACCTGGTTATATGGATTTGACTAGAACACACCAGTTAAATAGTTCAGTTCTTTGTATGGCTGCTCTCTAATCTTGCATTGTAAGTGTATTATTTTAAATGCATGTCCCATTTATTCATTCAGACTGAGCTGAGGGACAAATTGTAGTGTTTCACAGCATTCCAACGATGCTGTTGAAATAAACCAAGGTCCATTTTGGCAGCTTGAAGCACTTAATGCACATTCATAAAATTGACTGCATTTTGAGACTGGCTGTGAACAATACCCATCTTGTTCTTTTTTTCACCCTTAAAGGAATACTCTGGTTTCAATACAAGTTAAACTCAATCGAAAGCATTTTGTACCACAAAAAATAGACTTGTTCCTCCTTTAAAAAAAAAAAGGAAAATGGTTACAGTGAGGCAATTACAATGGAAGTGGCCAATTTTTGGAGGGTTTAAAGGCAAAAATGTGAAGCTTATAATTTTATAAATGCACTTACATGAATTCTTCAGTTAAAACTGTATAAATGTAGTATTTGAGCTGTAACGTTGGTTAAATCATTTGAACGGTGGTTTCAGGGATTGTGGCATTACATCGTCATGGTAACAAAGTTGTAAAATTTGCTATAACTTGACAAAAAAGGTTTGTGATCACACAAATCATGTTAACATGCATATTTGTCTTGTGACTATACTTTTGAAACTGACACCCATTCACTTCCATTGTAAGTGCCTCACTGTAACCTTGATTTTTGCTTTTTTTTTTTTTAAAGGAGGGACAAGTAAATGAATTGTGGTAATCAACATTGTCACAAATGCTGTCGATTGAGCTTAACTTGTATTGTACCCGGAATATTCCTTGAAGAACCTTTAGCAAAACAGCACAGCTGCATTATTTCCTAGTTCAGCATTAAGAACAAGTTAAAAACAGTTACTTAGTACTTAGAAAACAAGCTAATTAAAAAAAGGAACCGAATACTGAAGGATATGAAGACAGACAGGACAAATGGATTTATCATCATCTGCATTTATTTGGATCACTGCCTTGGACAATTGGGAGAACAATTCAGACCTCCTGGAATATTTATGCAACTCTCTCAGTTGTTTGAGGGTCTGCAGGAAAAAGAAAATCATGATTAGATCAGAGCAAACACTAACAGGTGCTTTATCCAGACTCAGTTCCTGAAGAACTCACTTGGCCCATTCCACGTTGAGAATGAGATGATCGTATCCAAATCCTGACACACCAGCAATGGCTCTGGCAGCGTCCTCACGGCGGTGGAAACTGATGAAGGCAAAGCCCTGGAGTGAAGGAAAAATAGGTTATACAGATGTGACGTACCTTTCAAATAAAAATTCACATCATCTCAAATCTATTCAAGCTAATGTTCCTTTTTGTTCTCAACTTGACCGTTCAAGTGGATGAGTCAACTTGACGCTTTCACTTCTCTTTGTGTGTCATTTGATGAATGCTCATGTTTCACATCTCTCACCTTAGACTGGCCTGTGTTCTTGTCCTTGGCCAGATAGATCCTAGAGATGGAACCGAAAGGTCTGAACAGCTCCTGCAGATCTGTCTCTCTGGTGTCCTCGGACAGGTTGGTCACACGGATTGTAGCATTATCATCAGCTGCAGAGAAATGACCAACATATTACCACTCTGCAAGAACCAAGTCTGGACTGAGTTAATTGTTTGAAAATGGCATGCAATTGCCAATAATTCCAAACACGCACCTCTGCGGTTAGGCTGCATTGACTCTCCTCTGCGCGTAGCACCGTCCCGCAGGCTGGGGGGAACATATTTCCCAGTCTTGCTCTGGACTGGCTGAGCAGGTTCAGGCTCTAGATATCAAAGAATGAAAGAACATCATATGGGTTTAGAATTACACAAGGGTGAGTAAATGATGACAGTCACCAAATGTTCATTTTTGGGTGAACTATCCCTTTAACAGGTAATCATGAAGGTCTCAGTCAGCCCTGTGTTAACACACCTGCCCCTTTCTCTTTTTCTCCCGTTGACAGGCCCAACTGCTCAGCCAGTTCCTTCTGCATTGGACCGAGCGTGTCCTTGTATGGACAGCGGGTGGTCCAGTGATCCCCTTTGCAAATACGGCAGGACACGATCTTCTGTCCTTTCAGTTTGTTCATGGGATCCTCATCTTGGTCTTGGGCATTCAAGTCCTGTAAAACATTCGGGCAAATCACTTCCTGTTTGCATTGGTACAACAGGGAAGTAAAACTCTCTGAGGTCTAAAATGTCAGCAGTACCCAGAACAGCTAAAATAAGCAAACTGATGCCTTCCCCACATAACCATAAGAACCAGACCGGTTATTTTAGAGAGATGCAAGCAAGCAAATGAAAAATCAGTATAGTAACCAGCAGGGTTACTACACCTTGAACAATGAATTTGAACAGTTATTTGTGATTAATGGATATGGAATTTATCTGAAATTCGTTTACAAAGATTCCACTCAAAAAGGGCTAGCCAATTAAATATTTGAGCTGAGCATGAAAACACATTTGTTTACTGTAGATATTTTCATAGCTTTATACAACAAGTTAATACAACATTAAAACTCTAAATGAATTCATTAAGAATGCAAGTAGCCTAAAGTATGTAGCCTATATTGTGACCCTTCTCTTTTGACAAAATAATCCAATGCTTGGGCAATGTCACCGCTTATGTCAAACACAGAAGTGGTGGCAAAAACCATGAGTAAAAAGTAACCTTTTATCGGATTACATTGTTGAAAAATGATTCCAAGGGCTCTCGTTGACTGCTGTAGCTTCAAGCTATCAACAGAGCTGACTGGACTAGAGATCATTTCAAGTCAAAAATGTATTGCGAATATGATTACATGTTTATTAACAACTCATTTTATTATAGTAATTGTATCACTAAGTGGCTTTCTGCCACCACTTACTGCGCATGTGCTGACATTTCTGTAAACAAGGATTGTCCTATAGACCTTATTCATAGTTATGCCATGTTTGATATTTAATGGGAATGGAAATGAAGCTGTGAGGGATAGACTCACCATCTCTTCAATGGCATGGACGGTATAAATCAGTAAAAAGCTCCAATATCCCATCTGATTTTCCAAAAATATATTTTTCCAATGTTTTGTCTGCGGAACGATCCAAAACACACTTTAAACTGCAGTACAGCCCATTGAAGTGACTGTACATCTATCCCTCACAGCCTCATTGTCATTCGTCAAAAATTAAATATGGCGCTGCTTTGAATAAGGTCTAGCAAGTGCTGAATAACATTTATACCTGTTCTTGGCAGATACCTTTACCAAATACTTTAACAGGTAGCTAAAGGGCGGTTCATTTAAAAATGAAACATCTGCCACCCTTGAGTCTGTATGAATTTTTCTCTGCCGTGGAACAAAAAAGATGTTAAACAAAACCTTTAGTCTCAGTCACCATTCACTGTCACTGCACCTTGTTTTTCATTCAATGTAACTGAATGGTGACTGAAACTCCCTAATATCTCCTTTTGATATCCACTGAAATAAAGTCATGCAGGTTTGCAACAGCGTGAAGGTAAGTGATGACAATTTTCATTTGTGTGTGAAATATCTTGTCAGTTACCTTGAAAATGGCCGTTTAAAGTTGACTATGTATTGAAAATGTTAATTATGAAAGAATTGTGCTACATAACTGAAAACAGATTATACTAAATATATAATTTATTTTCATATTATGTATATTATAATTTTATAATTATATTATTGTCTTGTATATTACAATTTGTTTTTAAATTGACTGATACAGGTATTTTCTCTGCCATCTGAATATGTCAGATGGAGCTCGAGAGGTGGAGATGTAACAGGTGTAACTCTGCAGCTGAGCAGTTGTTAGCTTTACAATTTTTGTCAAAGGTGATGTAAAATAAGGAAGCGCAACGATTTCAAAGGTGTCAAGACCGCTCCAACCTTGCGCGCTTGCTAATTTTACCGTTGACAGATTTGTCAATTATAAGCAGGAGCGAAAGTGTTAGCACATCGCTCGCTTACAGAGATGCAAAATAACACCATTTGCATTTCTGATTAACGGGTTTATGAAGGTTTATACATGTGTAACATCGTAAGTTCAGTAAAAAATGCCCTTCCCTGCGCATGCTCACACTAAACTCAAGCGTCAGCTGCTAAATGACGGTTGCACGAGAGGGGGAGATGATTTTGACTGTTTTAAGCGTCTCCTCTATTCACGACCCAAAATTTAAGACCTCAGCAAACAAAATTTAAGACTTCTTGTAATTTAAGATATTTAAGACTTTTTCTGGCCTTAAATTTTAGACTTTTTAAGGACCCACGGAAACCCTGCTGGTGGTACACAATATCTGCATGTCACAAATTAAAGGGATAGTTCACCCAAAAATTTTAATGATCTTATAATTTACTCACCCTTATGTCACCCCAAATGTGTATGACTTTCATCTGCTGAACTCAAAAGAAGATTTTTAGAAGAATATCTCTGCTCTGTAGGTCCATATGCAAGTGAATGGGTGCCAAGATATTTAAGCTCCAAAAAAAAAAAAAAAAAAAAAAAAAAAAATCACACAAATCAGCATAAAAGTAATTCATAAGACTCCAGTGGTTAATTAATATCTTCAGAAGTGATATGCTAAGTGTGGATGAGAGACAGATCAATATTTAAGTCCCTTTTACTTTAAATTGTCCTCCCTGCCCAGTCAATCTCCACTTTAACATTATTTTCCTTCTGTTTTTGGTGATTCACGTTCTTCATGCATATTGCCCGTACTGGGCAGAGAGAAGAATTTCTAGCAAAAAGGACTTAAAAATTGATCTGTTTCTCACGCACACCTTTCATATCTCTTCTGAAGGTATGGATTAAACCACTGGAGTAATAAGGATTACTTAAATGCTACCTTTATGTGATTTTTGGAAAGCAAACATATTCACTTGCATTGTATGGACCTACAGAGCTAAAAAATTCTTCTAAAAATCATACATATCTGTGACGGCATGAGGGTGAGAAAATGGGTGAACTATCCCTTTAAGTACAATGACACTGTTCAACAAAAACATGTAAAATAACATTCCCAGAGTTTTGTGTCTCATGTGTATAAATGAGTAAAGAAATTACATTTACAAGTACCGGCACACCTAGTACTTGACTCAGCTCTGTGCATGCTCAAATATAAAAAAACAATGACACACTTAATTCAATCATAGAACATTATGCAGCGCAAACCAAACATTGATATATCTAATAATCAATAACATATATGCAAGTTTTTATACTGTGAAATAATGCAAAAGTTTGAGCCTATTATCATATCATATTTGTCATACCTCTTTATTGGAGATGAAGGTCATGAAGACATCATCACTCACTGTCGTGGTGGCAACATTGGGACCTGGTGGGTCAAACTCAGAATTGCCAAATTTCTTCCAGTTCTGTTGAAAAAAAAATATATATATACTATTTGTCTAGATGGCAAGAAAAGAATAAAAAAGATAAAATAAAGTCACTGGGACATAAAGACATTATACCTTCCTCCTGGCAACTGCTTTGGAGGCCTTCCGTGTCTCAATTTTGAAAGTCCTGACAATCTGGTCCAAAAAATAAAATAAAAATATAGACCTGCATTTTCTGAAACTTTTTCAAGGTAAAGAAAAATAAACCCCTGCTCACCTTATACTTCTTGCCATCTTCATCAATCTTGTATTCTGTGACAGTCTTAATATTACCTTTGACTGTCTCTTTTGGTGAAGGGAGTGAACCTATTAAAGAAATGAATTTTGAGCTCAGGTTTGTAGAGAGCAGAAATGTTTAAGATGCACAGACTGATTAGAGAGAAACTATAGCTGGGTAGTTATCGTGACATGTCAAGTTATGACAGCAGTGTGACCTGCTACACTTCATCTAATATGATTCTACACCATTATGTAGGCTTGACAAAGCCAACACTGACTACATTTACTTGGAAACCAGAAAGCGTCTTATTGTGATAAACCTGCGTCCCCCATTACATGAACTGTATATGAGGCGTACTCTTTACTGCCGTATACATGCGGCTCGGTCACAGCAACAAACATGACATCTGAGGAAGACTTCGCTATTTTATTCTCTGTTGCTTCACTTAATTTCTAAATATTCCAGTGCTGTTGCTGTGTTTCCTGAACTTTCCATTGCGACCTGCAGTGGAATAGTGCTGCAGAATTGGGGTTTCCATCACATAAAGCTTTGGGATTCCCCCAATGTACTTGAGTGCATATACGCAAACGTCAAGAGCAGTCAATATTTAACACTGGTGTGTATAAATGTTTATAGTTAATAGGAGAGACTAAATACGGTTCAAGGAACGAAAATCAAACTACATTTTTAGCAGAACATAACCGAAAACCGGATTTTCGATTGTTCTGGAGTGAAAACGTTATTTTTAAATGCTCTTTAAAAATGTTTAACCAAAGGCCAAAGGGTTTATCACAGTAAATTTCTGGAACCACACCACTTCATGTTGCCCGAAAAAATGAAACACGAGCTTTGATCCTGAAGGAAACTGCTGCATCACACATTTCTTTGCCTAATTGCCCGATGTGGGTGACCTTTTTAACAACTATGTATAATTACTACATACAGTATATATGCACGGCTAATCCAGATACAAGGAAAACATTATTAGAGGTATATTTCTCAATTGTTTCCAAGTCTTCAATGAATTATTGTTAGATATCATGCATTAATGCAGATCAGATGCTGCCGGGTTTTGACTGAGAAGCAGATCTGTAAATAAAATTAAACTTAACTGTTAATTAACTGCTTGTTATGATTTCTATGCTGATAAATCCACCACAGCACAGTGCGCTGTCATTTTAAAAAGAAAGTTATTAACCGTTCTTTTATTCTGTTCTAAGCGGTAACCTTTTGAAAAGGAGGCTGCGGAACTACTAAACCGGAACTAAAAAAATACTGTTTCTGCAAAGAGCAAACTGAAATGAAAAACATATTGTTTTAAGTCCGTGATTTTCCCACTGTGCTTTCCAGAAATGTTGAATACTTTCCACTGGGTTTCTTCAAAATCCCTAAACAAAGACCAACTCTTTCCCCATTCAAGTAGATAGGAGCTGCACTGGCATGACTGGAAACACGCTCCAGAGAGCACTCCAAAGATGGCCAACAGTGGACTGACTTGCTAGAAAGACTTTGACTACACCCATCAAACTTGGTACAGACCTTCAGACTGTTCTGGAACTGTGAGCTTTATCTTTTCTAACTGACCAGATTTATAGTTTTCACACTGCAGACGATCATAAATTGGAAAAATCCCATAGACTTACACTGACGGAATGCACAAATGGACCATAAGAATGCTCGTTAATTCATACTCAAACAGTCAAAAATTCAAATGTAAACAAACCCACACAAGCCCTTTAATCTGCTTCTAGTTACACTCTCTCTTTCTCTGACGCTTTATCTGACAATCTTTGTGATTGTCTCTCTGACTATCGATCTAGCTGGTCATTTGTTTTACTATAATGTCTGTATATCCATCAAATTTTAAACATTTAAAACTTGTCCAAACTTTCAGACAAGGCTTTATCAATCCAGCATATAAGATTATTATGCCTGCAGTTCTTATCACCTCAAATTAAATGGGAGACAACACTGATTTTTTGTATATATAAAAAAAAAAAAAAAAAAAAAAAGTGAAACTGCTGGACTATGCACAGTGCTGTGAAAAAGTATTTGCCCCCTTCCTGATTTCTTCTGTTTTTGTGTATTTTTCCTACTAAATTGTTTTAGATCTTCAAACAAGATAACAAAACAAAGGCAACCTGAGTAAACACAGTTTTCAAATTTATATTTCTTTTACTGAACCAAAAGAGTTATCCAACACCTACATCACCCATGTGAAAAGCTAACTGCCCCCTTAAACTTAACAGCTGGTTGCGCCACCTTTAGCAGCAACAACTGCAACCAAACGCATCCGATAACTACAGATCAGTCTTTCACAACGCAGTGGTGGAATCTTGGCCCACTCTTCTTTGGAGAACTGCTTTTGTTCAGCCACATTGGAGGATTTTCGAGCATGAACTTCCACAGCATCTCAATCAGGTTCAAGTCAGAACTTTGACTAGGCCACTCCAAAACTTTAATTTAGCTTCTTTTGAGACATTCAGAGGTGGACTTACTCCTATGCTTTGGATCATTGTCTTGCTGCATAATCCAGTTGCACTTTAGCTTCAACTCATGACCAGCTGTTCTCCTTTAGGATTTTCTGGTAGAGATCAGAATTCATGTTTTCCTCAATTACTGCAAGTCGCCCTGGCCCTGAAGCAGCAAAGCATCCCCACACCATCACAATACCACCACCATGCTTGACTGTAGGTATGTGTATGACTTTTTTTCTTCAAAGTGTAGTAATGCTTAAAATCATGATGCCAACGAGACTGCTGATGTCAAGATTAATAGTGAAAAATGAGTTATATTTTGGTCTTTTCTCATCCACGGTTGGATCGCTTCAGAAGACTGATTGATTTAACCACTGGAGTCTTATGGATTATTTTTATGCTGCCTTTATGTGATTTTTGGAGCTTCAGAGTTCTGGTCACCATTCACTTGCATTGTATGGACCAACAGAGCTGAAATATTCTTCTAAAAATCTTCATTTGTGTCATGGCATGTCGTGAGTAAATGATGAAAGGATTTTCATTTTTGGGTGAACTATTCCTTTAACATTTATGTAGGTTTTAACCTGAAATTTTGTTGAAACATGTTTTTTGTAAAATACCCATCTGCAACACTTGCCCGTTATCCATTATATCATCTGACACACTGAGAAACGGAAACCGCATCAGTTTTTTCCAACAATATAAACGTTTCTTTCTCTGACTTTAATCTCTATTGGCAGTCACATTATGATAGTACAGTAAGTTACAGTGTAGTAGCAACAGCACGAAGAGCCAGCTGACTTCAGACAGACTGATGTCCTGTGCACTGACTGTATCTTCCACACGACACTGTGTTTTAAGTTTCTTAACGAATGTTCTCCTATAGCTGTTAATATCAGTTTATGTAATTGGTGTATTTGTTTAAAGTGTTTAGACACGTGGATGTGTGTGATATATGAGCGCTGGCTGCGGCCTCGTACCTTCATCTCCCTCCTCTTCCACCTGATCGGCCCAACTCGGCTTTGAGCTGTGGAAAAATACACGCCATTAGTTTCCCAAACACCAATATAACACATAAATTAAAAAAAAACAATATGTTTTCATTAAGATGAAAACTTACTCGTCGTATTCGATCGAAGGCATCTTTACCGGATGTCTGCAGCCTCGAGAGGAAGCGTTTCCCGGGCCTGAGGCGCTGAGAGGCACGCGGTGCTACAGCGACCCCTGTGCGCGCGGCGGACTGCACAGGGCAGGCTGTATAAAACTGTTTTAGACTAGTCTTACAAGTTAGTTGTCTAAAATGTTGGTCTTAACTAAGACCGAAATGTAAGACAGCAGACCCATAGGCTAACTTTTGTTTACATTTTATGTTGCCATGGAAAATAACTGTCAGCTGAGCCAGTGGAGCTTCAGCTGACTTCTACATTGGTAACACAATTCCTTAAGTTTTATATGATCTGAGTTAAAATCACTAAATTTGTTCATTATAATTGATTTTAAAGCATTGCATTCTTCTAATAGGCAAATATTTTCTGCAAAGGAAAATGTACATAACTTTGGTTCCCTGAGACGAAGGGAACGAGACATTGCGTTTGCTAACGCATATGGGGAGTGTCCTATATATATATATATATATATATATATATATATATATATATATATATATATATACACACACACACACCCATTCACCTGTGAAGCGTCAAGCGGCGAGGCAGATTGATGTTCGCTGGAACACTGCAGGGGAGCAGAGAGTCTTCTCGTTGCCATGAAGATCCCACCCACTGACTCATGTAGTTGACGGCGAAGCAGTAGAGGGCTTCTAGACGATAATAGATATAATAATAATAATAAAGATAATACTCGTGTAAAAAAAATACATAAATTGATGCCTGTGGCCAGATGATTTTCTTTATTTTATACTTTTGCTTATATAAAATTATGCTTGAAATCAATTAAAATTAGTTATGCAGTCATAGTCGTTTATCCACGTTCATGAACCCATTTCTCTACAGGCCTACATTCATACTATCAATGTACTCAATTATATTCAACATGTATGCTGGAATATTACGTCGTTCTCTTTGTATGATATTAAATGAGAGTTTGTGCCAACTCTGTGACCTCCAGATACCTCAGAGTCGGTGTCAGGTAGACCTTAGTGTCTGGATTATATTCTTTATTTTCTTTACTCATCTGGCTGAGCTCAGTAATTTACATTACCTAGCTAGAACAAACATGCAATGGGGGCTATTTTGGACTTTTCGACTTAACCAAAGCTTTCGCACCTCAATAGGTCAGAGCGCCTGACCTGACACCCACCCTGAGTTATTGCCTAACATTATGCAGAACTCTGGTACCTAGAAAGTAGGTGCTTTGTGCACGTACAAATAGGGAATTAAAGATCCTAACGAATCTTTGGGTGGCAGACTATTCTCTCACTCTTTGCTCTCCGCACCTGACTCCAGACTCAGATCTATCCTTTGACTTTTTCTTATTTACTTAGTTCCTTAGACGAGACAATCTTCTGTATTATTAGTTTTGTTCCAGGACTTAGTCCATGGGTATATCTTTAGATTTATTTACTCAGCATTTATAATCAAATATTTTATTCCTGTGTCTTACATTTATTCAATATTCATCTTTATATTTATTTTAATTTCATTTATTAATTTTTACAAATTTAAGTTGTTAATCCTTCTACAATTCATCTGATTTACTGAAGTAATTTCCATCTGCTGGATCTCACTGCACCATAAATGTACAATAAATAACCTTACAAATACATCCATATATATATACATTTATATAATACAATCATGTGTGTATACTTTATTATACACACGTATACTAAATTTATTGTTATACATTTAAATGAATATATTTCTTTAGTAACCGTAAGTTAAATGACTGTTGCTAATTAATAAAATTTTTGTTTTAAAAATAAATAAAAAAAAATGTTATGTGGTTATTTTATAATATGTGTGTTATTTTAACTGTTACATAACCAACTGTCATGATAATGGTTGAAACAGTCACATCTCCTGCGCTTTGCACTCGAGCACAACCCATATAAAGCACACCTGAGGTGAATGAGGATTAATTATCTCAAAACAGAAGATTAGCAAGGAGCTAAAATTAAAGTTATATGGTCAAGAGGTGAAAAGAGTGGTGTTTTAAGTTTTTGGGGATATAGTTTGATGAAAAACTCACATTTAAAATACACATTGGGAAGATTGTGGATAAGTGTAAAAGAGTACTGAATTTAATTATGTGTTTTGAGGGAAGGGGTTGGGGGGCTGAGAGCTCAGCCCTCAAAAGTATTTACATTGGATTCATATGACCAGTGTTGGACTATGGGTGTATAGTTTTTCAGTTGGCAGCTAATAGTACATTGGAGTTAGACAAAATTCAATTCAGGCACATAGATTATGTACAGAAGCTTTTAGATCAACACCAACTGCAGCACTACAGATTGAAATGGGAGAAATGCCATTACAACTTTGAAGAATACAACTATCGTTAAAGTATTTGGTTAATATACAGGGGCACAATCAAAAACATCCAACACAAATCGTTTTAAAACCATGATGGGAAAAAGAAAAACTGGAAATAAAGAGTTTTGGATGGAAAATAACAGAAGAGATAGAAATAAATTAGAATTCCATTAGCCCAACAGTGCCATGGTCAGCTATTCCTCAATGTTTGTTTCCACAGCCTATTGTAGATATGACATTGTTAGATAAGGAAAGTAAGGATTTAATCAAATGCAGAAATAACAAATAAATATATACAGGATAACTACTACCCATATATACTCTGATGCATCAAAAATCATAGAGAACAAAGTAGGTGTGGCATTCACAGTTCAAGAGTTTAATATTCAGATCAATAAAAGAATATCAGACAATCTTTCAGTGTTTACAGGAGAAATAGTGGCAGTTTTAATGGCATTGCAGTGAGTTGAGGAAATAATATCACTGAGGGCTCTTATATGTTCTGACTCAAGTTCCTCGTTAACAACATTAAAAGTGAGTCATACTGAAAGTAGAGCAGATGTGTTGATTGAGATATTACAAACATTATATAGGATTCAGATGATGGGACTCAGTGTAGCATTTTTATGGATTCCAGCTCATGTAGGAATAAAGGATATTAAATAGCAGATGAGAATGCAAAAGAAGCCACAAAGAAAAGAGTTATAGACATAAAAGTTCAATATAGTAAGACCGAAATGAACAGTATAATTAAACAAAAAATGAGGAGTAGATGGCAAAAACAATGGGAGGAGGATAGAACAGGAAGATGGTTTTATAACATTCAAAGAAATGTAGGGATAGTTAAGATGACAGGAAGAAATAGAAGATAAGAAACCATAATCTCTAGACTTAGGTTTGGACAAACAGAACTTAATAATACATTGCACAGAATAGGGAACATGATACAGGAAAGTGTGAAGTTTGCAATCAGGAAGTAACAATAGCGCATGTAATGATGATATGTCCCAAATATTGTAATGAAAGAAATACATTAATGTCTAAACTTAAGAAAAGTAAGATGAACTTTGAATTGATAAGCATTTTGAGAAGGAATTCATGGGAAGATTGTTTTTCATTTTTAATACATTTTTTGAAAGCGACAGAAGTAAGAGTATATAATTTAGGTCACAACTGTATAAGAAGAATCAGCTGATCCCGACCCACACTCTTTACCAGTTGGTAGTGGTAATGCACCTTTTGTTGAATGCCAACCAACAAAAAATTCCAGAATAAGAGGCTTAATGAAAATGACAGAATCTCAAACCCTGTTTGTTTAGGCTATTTGATTTTAGCATTTATTTTAGACAAACTATGTCAGTACTCTACTGGTTCGCAAAGGCTGGTGGGTAAATATCCCTCTCCACTTCCTGTGAAGTGATGTATGGATGTTCACTTATTCCCTATGCCATTTGAAGTGCCCTTCCAACTGAACATAAACGCTCCCTTCGGATTGGAATCTCCCTTAAGATGGCTGAATACCGTGTGAAGTCCACTTCGGAGGACCCTAAAGGCCTCGATATACTTCCTATGAAATCGAACAACGAATGGGTATGACGTCATTTTGAACAAAATCTGTCCAAAAAGAAGGTGTTATTTTTGGTGGTTCGTAACAGCTCGCTGAGGCAAACTTTTAGGAAAAGTTCTATTCGACAGCAAAACACCTTCTTACTGCTATTGGTCCACGTCATCGGTAGGTGGGACCTAGAGCTCCACCTACCTTGATGCCGACAACAAGTTCTGTTTATGTTGTTTAGTGAGTCAACATGAACACACGGGCATGTAGTTATTAGCAACCTGGTGCAACTTACCTACATCTGTACGATTGTTCGCTTAGAGACATTTTCCAAGACCATGTCATGCGATTTCTTTTTGTTTAATTAGTCTATTTAAGGAATCAAATCTTCTCAAAAACTCTCAAGTGCCCATTCACTCATGTGCCATCTGCAGCAAAAGCCATCTGCAAATATATTACTTTATATAATCATCAAGTGGTTAAAACCGTTTCTTTTAATGACCTCATGTGAAGTCTACTCATAGAATGAAGCATATAGTCATTGATATCACATTTTAGTTTAACACACTGGTTAAGGTTTTACATGTGGCGTCCTCATATTTAAATGTACTTCTAAACGCCTCCCACATTGGTGTGGTGGGTGTCTGAATGTTCGGAAACAGTATACTGTTGCTTGGCTGTTTCAAAACTTCTTTTTGAATGAAGAACGAAAAGGAACTTCTCTGGAAGTATATCAAGGCCTTAACGGTCAATTGGAACGCAACTTCTGAAATTCTTGATTTAGGAGAACTCAGTAATGGTCAAAGATCATTGATGATTGGTTAAAATTAGGCTAATCATGGGTGGGGTTTGGACCTTATGTTTTTTTATTTACAATCACAGGTGCCAGCTGAGGAGCTGTTAACTAGGTTACTCTAGTTAAAATGGATAACTTTGAAGTCCGTCTCTTAGAGATTGTGCAGAAGTATACTTTGTTATATGATTTGCAGCACAATTTCCACTCCAGCTTGGAGTTTTTAAAAGTGGAAGGGACTCTGTGATAAGTGTAAACTATTTAAGCTACTATTAAATAATAAAGTAAAGAAACGATACAGCGCTAAGATCAGCGATCCACAGAGCTCGCTGGGGCGAACTTTTAGGAAAAATTCTTATCAGCTGCTAAACAACTTCTTACTGTCATTGCTCCACGTCATCGGTAAGTGTGATCTGGAGCGCCACCTACCTTGAGGCCCATGGCTAATTTTGTTTACATTGTTCAGTGAGTCAAAATTCCTCCCCTTTTCTCCCCAGTTTGGAATGCCCAATTCCCAATGCGCTCTAAGTCTTCGTGGTGGCGTAGTGACTCGCCTCAACCCAGGTGGCGGAGGATGAATCTCAGTTGCCTCCGTGTCTGAGACCGTCAATCCGCGCATTTTATCACGTGGCTTGTTGAGCACATTACTGCGGAGATGTAGCACGTGTGGAGGCTTAACACTATTCTCTGCAGCATCCACGCACAACTCACCATGCGCCCCACCGAGAGCGAGAACCACACATTATAGCGACCACGAGGAGGTTACCCCATGTGACTCTACCCTCCTTAGCAACCGGGCCAATTTGTTTGCTTAGGAAACCTGGCTGGAGTCACTCAGCACGCCCTGGATTCGAACTCGTGACTCCAAGGGTGGTAGTCAGCGTCTTTACTTGCTGAGCTACCCAGGCCCCATATTTAGTGACTTTTTGAGAAGGTTTTAGATACTTTTCATTGAAAGTAGATGGCAACACTGAATCCGAGCAGAGAGTGAGAGGGGCGTGATATTTAATGGCATCTATTTCAGTAAAATCTGACATAATAGGGACACTTTACAATAAGGTTCCATTCAATAATTAAGGCATTTGGTATCATGAACAAACAATGTTCAATATATATTTTACAACATTTATTACTATTTGTTCATGTTAGTTAAAGGGATAGTTCACCCAAAATGAAAATTCTCCCATCATTTACTCACCCTCATTCCATCCCAGATGTGAATGACTTTCTTTCTTCTGCTGAACACATATGAAGATTTTTTGAAGAATATTTCAGCTCTGTTGGTCCATACAATGCAAGTGAATGGTGACCAGAACTCAGAAGGTCCAAAAAGCAGATCAAGTCACCAAACTCCAGTGATTAAATCAATGTCGCAAAAATCTAACTCCTTTATCACTATAAATCTTGACATCAGCAGTCTCCTTGGCAATCATGATTTCATTCAGCGATCTGCGCATTCTTCAAGCACTAGGAAGTGTAATCGTGCTTGAAATTGTAATTGTGCCTAGAGACTGCAATGGCAAGATGTAGTGAAAAAGTTACATTTTGGTCTGCTTCAGAAGACATGGATCAAACCACTAGAGTCGTATGGATTACTTTAATGTTGCCTTTATTTACTTTTTGGAGCTTCAAAGTTTTGGTCACCATTCACTTGCATTGTATGGACATACAGAGCTGAAATATTCAAACAATCTTCTTTTGAGTTCTGCAGAAGAAAGTCATACACATCTGGGATGGTATGAGGGTGAGCAAATGAGAATTTTCATTTTTGGGTGAACTATTCCTTTAATAAAAATACAGTTGTTTATTGTTAGTTCATGTCAGTTCAGTGTATTAACTAATGTCAATATACGATTTTTTTATTTTAAAAATGTATTAGAATGTGTTGAAATTAACATTAATCAAGATTAATAAGTGCTGCAAAAGTGTTGTTCATTGTTATTTCATGTTAACAAATGATGTCAATTAATGTTAACAAATGTGAAGTGCCGAATTTTGACTCCCTAGTATCCTTATGTTTAGGGGTTGGTGTAGGGATGGGCTTTAAGGATAATGGCCAATAGGGTAGCGGGGAGTCAAAATCTGGTAGACAGTGTGATTTCGACACAACACTAATACGTTCTCTGTCATTTCATTAATAAAAACTCTGCAAATCACTAGTACAGGGGTGGCTCATCTTATTCATACATAATGAAACACCTGCCATCCAAGTTCACATTGCATGTATTTCATCATAACACCTGTTATGTTCAGATAACAAAGGAAAAACTAAGCCCACTTTATTTCTCGCATATCTTTATTATTTTTTTTTTTTTATTTTTTTTTTGCAGCTTTAAGCTTGTTTCAAGCTCATTTCATTAGACAATTGTAACTGCCATATACAGTTTTTCAATATTTAGCCTACTTGTGACCACAAAAATGACATCTAGGAAGGTATCTACACTGCATCAATGCAAAAACAGGGTTCTAACTTTAACACAAACCCTATGCTTAATCTACACCCAGGAAACCACTGCATGTTTCTGGCAAGATATGTGCTATTAAGGTTTGTCATCTGAGTTCCTTCCACAGCAAGCTGTCCGTATGCTATCAAAAACAGCCATGTACAGAAGAGGATGTGTGCACATGTTCAGGGTGGCCAGCCCTTTTGACACTTGATAGGAATCATGTACCCAGCATTTCTTAATTTTTATCATCCTCAGATACACTTGATATGTTTGCAGAGCATGATAGGGTACAAATGAAATGGCATAAAGGATGCAGACCAGAGCAACCATCAGAGCTACTTTCCTCTTCTCCAGAGTGGTTATATTTTTATTTTTCAAAACAGTCCAAATCACACCCAAATAAGATGTAAAGGTAACTACCAAAGGAACCATGCATCCTACAACCATTACAAATATCTTGTACTTAAAATGGGCCGATTCCAGCTTTTCATCATAGTTTGACACACAATGAGTGTTGTTTTGTTGATTTTGGGAAGTTCCTGCAAATTTGAGGACCGGCGATGAAGCAATTATCACGATGAGCCACGTCAGCATACTTATGATCTTTGCTTGCTTAGGGTGTACATAGCTCCGGGTGAAGAAAGGGTGAATGATGGCGAGGTATCTGTTGACACTGATGCACATGATGAAGAAAATGCTGACATAGAGGTTGCAGTTGAAGAGGAAGCGTTCAATTTTGCATGCAATACATCCAAAGACCCAGTGCTTCGTCTTGGCATAGTAAATGATTAACAAAGGCAATGTTAAGATGTAAAGCACATCACTGATGGCCAGGTTACAGGAGAACACTACTCCAGTGTGCCAATTCTGCCTCTCTCGTGTTGCCAGGAGCCACAGGGCAAATACGTTTCCTGCCAAAGCCACACACATTTCAATACTATACATGGGGGGTAGGAGATGGGTTTGAAACGTAGAATCGCAGAATGAGCTGTTGTTCATTGTCCCCGATGTGCTCTGGTCCCTTGAAAGCAAAAACAGTGTTTGTACCATCACTTTTGATACTCATTATTTGGATGTTTCTCAAAGGTGGTTTCTTTCACATTGAAGCAGATGATGTCAGAAAATAAGTTAGTAAACCACTGTTAATTTGCAATTAAGTTTATTTTATTTTACCTTAAATATTTTAGCAGTCAGTATCCTGTAAACACATTGCTGCATCCCTACTGCAAGCCTTTTGACATTCAAAGGTGCACAAAGTAATTTTTTTCCTCATAAAAAAGCTTAACTTCTATAGAAATTAATAGTAATTTGAATAAATATGTAAAAAAAAAAAAAGACTCCAATCATATCAGTAACCTTATAAAAGTTGTTTTATTCTACATAGGTCCGCACACGGGGGTAGCCAAGTTAGGATCACATGATCAACCGAATACTACTCGCTTAATCTCATTAACCACCGTTACTTTCACTCATGGATTAATTTAGTTATGACCGACTGTGAATAGTGAATTTCTACAATGACATTAGTAACTGAAAACTATTGCGTTTGACACCTAGAGACATGGAAGCAACAAATCATTGCAAGTCCAATATGACATACATAAAACAAAAAAGTTCACCTTTATGTATAGGATGAATTAATAGATATCTGCAATTCAAATTTCAGTAGATAAAATGATAATTCTTGATATCAGCAGTGGAATTACTACTAGTGAAAATGCTATTTTTTGATATCAGTAATTAGGTTTGCATGAGTAAAAATGACATCAGTACTCAAATACCCATTCAAATACCCAAATGCCCAATTCCCACTACTTAATAAGTCCTTGTGGTGATGCAGTTACTCACCTCAATCCGGGTGGCGGAGGACAAGTCTCAGTTCTGAGACAGTCAATCCGCAAATTTTATCACGTGGCTCGTTGTGCATGACACCGCGGAGACTCAGAGCATGTGGAGGCTCACGCTAGTCTCCGCGATCCACGTACAGCTCACCACGCACCCCATTGAGAGTGAGAATCACTAATCACGACCATGAGGAGGTTACCCCATGTGACTCTACCCTCCCTAGCAACCGAGCCAATTTGGTTGCTTAGGAGACCTGGCTGGAGACACTCGGCACACCCTGGATTCGAACTCGCGACTTCAGGGGTGGTAGCCAGCGTCAGTACTCGCTTAATTCTTAATACTTCTTAATTCTTAATATTACAATTTCAACTGCACTGTAAACCCCAACAAGTTAGCTGAACTCAAATTTTTTAAGTTAGTAAATGACAAGTTTTTGTATTTGAGGAATTCATTTGAGGAAATTGCTAAGCAGAACTGTCAGATTTTGATTTTGTACTACTCATGCGTGTTGATTTTTTTTCTTAACTTGAAATATTGAGTAAACAACTCATGCATTTCAATGGTACTTTAAATGTTACTCTTTGGCTGAACTTAAAATCACCAAGTAGGCTCAACTTAAATATGTCAAGTAGAGGTAACCTAGCTAGCTAGTACTAGCTAAAACAAACTAGTACATTGAACGTTAAACCATGCGTTGATTAGCATAGAATTGCTCAACAAGAACACCAATATATTGTAGAACGATCTAATTATGTTCCTGTCCTCAAACTAATCTCAAGCTCCACTATTCATCATAATGGTAACCCCCCAAAAACTTAAAACATGACAGAAACTCTTCTAAACACAACAAAACATTAAATACTAACAAGTATCTCCCTTTACATTCATCTTGCACAGACACACTATATAACACTTAATTTTAACATTTACTCTCCCTGTCGAGTGCCACGTAAAGCATGCTGGAAAATATAAATCTCTAGTTTCATTTAAATTTAAATTCCTGTAAATTTAAAGAGACAAGTTCATTAAACTCAAAACATTAAACAATTCTGGTTACTTAAAAGGTGTAAATTTTGTGAACTCAAAAGAAAGAGAACATTCTAAATACTCATCGTTAATTTATTTGAACTAATTTGTATGATTTAATTTTTCCCTACTCAAAACAATTATTTTGAGCATTAGGGTTTACAGTGTAGTAAAAGCCATAATTGTTCACAGATGTAACTGCATTTTCACAATGTCTTTCACTCCTGTTCAAAATGCAATTACAGATATCTATAATTTCTTAGATAACATTCTAAATTCACATTCTAACTGTACTTGTTACTAGTAAAAATTATTATTTTTATATCAATACTTACCCATTCCTGATATCAACAATAAGTAAAATGTAAAAATGCTAAATTTTGATATCTGTAATTTTGTTTTCATTTGAGTAAATTGCTAATTTCAGATATTCGAAGTCAATTCAGATTGCCATAGTATCTTGGACAGTCTGTTTTATCATCTCAAACAGTAAATATCCAATTGCTGAGAAGCATTTTATATTGTCCTAAATGTACAGTTGGAATGCAGGAAGATTAAAAGTTGGAAACAGAGTACAGTTTAGATGTTGCTGCAAAATTTGCATTGTTTAACTGAGAATTGTGGCTATCAGGCATTTCCGCTGGTCTGCTGGACATAAGCTTCTTTGGGTTGGTAAATTGTGCAATTTAAAAAAAAAATTTGCAATACTGCCTGATGACTATATAATTAGATGATAAATTTAACTAATCTGCACTCAATTTCTGTGTATCATGCATAAAGATTATGCCACAAATTTATTTCAAACTTGGCATAAAAGATATAATAGCACAGTAGTTGGCAAAATACCTGAAGGTAATCAACATAAATTTGGTCATTTGAAGTGAAAAAAAAAAAGAAATAAGCTGAAATTAAGGAAAAAGAAGAAATTACAAATTTCAGGGCTGTGTATTATATTGAGTTAGACATTTTTTGTTAGTACTACAATTGTATTTCTTTTAGGAGTTTATACATGTGTCAATGTAAGGCAAGTTTAAAGATATCCATGTCATACATGGGTTTACAATTGAAAACAATCACATCTTTTAACATCTGAGCAAATAAGATTCAAACACAAAATACCTTCAACTTTTTCAACTTGATATCTACAGTTGATGTGGATTTATTAAGTCGACACACAAGTTTTAACATTTAAACATTTAAAACTTACCAAATAATTCTGCTTCACTTTATTACTCCGACTGCCACCCTTAAACTGTAACAAACTTTATTTCCCTTCTCGTGCAAAGGGTGCACTTTTTCTGGGTAGAGACTGAAGACAAATGTGTGAAATCAAGTCAAGTGTGAAGCAACAGTCCCACCTTGTGCTGATGTCCTATAAGAGGTGCCCACTCTCACTTCCGATTCCTGTTTTCATTTCCTTTCTTGCGTTTTAAGTCCTTTTTTTCTCCAGCGCCTTTCTGTCTACCTTTAAAAGCTTTCTGTCCACCAAATTTCTTGCCTACTGCCCCGATTTTCTGCCCTTTAAACCTATTTCCTCGTTCCCCTTTATTTCCAAACTTCTTAACTCCTTCACTCTTCCTAAACTTGCTTCTTCCCTCTACCGCTTTTCTATCTCCAAACTGTTTACCCCCAGGGCCAGCTTTCTTTCCTCTGTCAAGCGACTTGAAATTCTGCTTGTCTGGTGACAGCTTCCTCTTTTTGAAGGGTCTGGATGACTTGCCAGGGCCACGCTTCCTTTTTGACCCAGGAAACATATCTGAGAGGATGGAGACAAAGAACATAATTGCCAACAAGGCAAATTACAACAGGAAACAATTTTGGTGTGAAACCCATTGGGTATTAAGCAGCACCTTCATCTGGTTCCTCTCCTACAGCCTGTCTGTAATATTCTGCTTCATCCTCTGATTCCTCGGCTGCAGCCTGGTCCTGTTTCCCAGGATCCTCCACTTCTTCATCAGACACCTGCCCTTCCTGCTGTCGTTTTCTCTTGATGCCATCCAAGCTCTTTTGCCTTGAAGAAAAAAAAATATATATATTTTTTTTAAGACCAGATCATAGGAATGCATCAAGACATAAGTGCATCAAGGGGATCTGCCAGAATGCTAATAACTAACTTATCAAAATTAGTAATTTTACATTTGAGTGATTAATCCACATTTAAAGCGCTGCAGTTTACCAGTGTTTAGCTCTTTGAGCTAAGGACAGTGGTAATCCCCAAAATGTCATGATTGGATTGTTTGGAATTATCAAGGTTTTATTCCACAAGGTTTTTCTTCTTCTAAAACATTGTAAGTGCATTGGTAATAACTTTCAGTGTTATTTCTTGTCATACTTTTGTCAACAGTGTGTTTGTACATACTGTAACGTGGTCAGATCTTTGTTTTCCAGCATGTTAACTGACCAAAATTGTTACTGCAACATGCTGATTTTTATTTGTTATTTAACTTCTGTATGACTTCACTATTTTTTTTACTGATATTTAGTCATGTTGAATATTCTATACATTCTAGTATAATCTGTCACTGCCGTTTACGTCACTGACGTATATGGCAAGATATATAATGCAATAACCGACAAATTTCAAAGCCAGTGCAATCTATGCAAGTTTTGTCTTCGTTACTGTGTGATATGCAACAAAGAGTTTAATGTCTATTCCATGTTCAGTGATACAGATCCACAAAATATGTAATTTGGCCCATTCCCCCAACCCACAAGTGTTGGGTAAATTATCAAAAAAACAAAAATCTGTCTGCTTTGGGGAAAAAAAAAACAAAAAAAAAAACATTTTTTTAAACCCAGTCAACTTCAATATTATATTATTGCAATAATAATAATTATGTTAAGGGGATAGTTCACCCAAAAATGAAAATTCTCTCATCATTTCCTCACCCTCATGCCATCCCAGATGTGTCTGACTTTCTTTCTTCTGCTGAACACAATTTTTAGAAATATATCTCAGCTCTGTAGGTCCATACAATGCAAGTGAATGGTGACCAGAACTTCAAAGCTCCAAAATGTATATACGGGCAAAATAAAAGTACTCCAGTTGACTCTGGTGGTTACATCCATATATTCTGAAGTGATATGATAGGTGTGGGTGAGAAACAGATCAATATTTAAGTCCTTTTTACTAAAAAATTGTCCTCCCTGCTCAGTCAATCTCCACTTTAACTTTCACATTCTTCTTCTTCTTGTGTTAATGGTAATTCACGTTCTTCATACCTAACGCCCCTACTGGGCAGGGAAAATTACTTAAAAACTGATCGGTTTCTCACCCACACCTATCATATCACTTCTGAAGATATGGATTTAACCACTGAAGCCATATGGATTACTTATATGCTCCCTTTGTTGATTTTGGAGCTTCTGAGTGAACTTGGACATTTTGGCACCCATTTACTTGAATTGTATGGACCTACAGAGCTGAAATATTCTTCTAAAAATCTTCATTTGTTTTCAGCAGAAGAAAGTCATATACATCTGGGATGGCATGAGTGAGTAAATGAGAGAATTTTAATTTTTGGTTGAACTATCCCTTTAAGTTAAGAAATTATTGCATAATATAATTATGATAATAATGATCATTATTACTAGAATAATTCATTATTACTCAATAGTAATTTATTTAATAATTTCTTTATTATGCAGTCTGGTTAAACCCTCAAGCCTTTATTTTGAAAACTGAAGGGATGGGAGTTTAGGTTGTTTTGTAGTTGAGTTGACAAAAGTTATTCATTGCAGTGAAATGCTCTCAAATGCCTTGCTGTCAACAAAAACCTGCATTGGGTTATTTTAAACGTGTATAGTAAATTGTAGCGGCCAAACATAGGAGGTATGTGAAATTACGCAAATATGCAATTAAAGTAAATCTGAGGCGCTTTATGCGCTCGGCGCATGTTAGCACATTGAACCGAATGCAGAGCAGATCAGTCACCCAGGGCAGTAGATAAGAGTTTGTGTATGGAGCACAGAACCACTCTGAAACCACGTGTAATACACACTACAGACAAAACAGCCGTGCACATAGGTGCAGCACAGCTCAACAGTTGAGACTATTTATTAATTCAATATGTACTTGTGCTAGACAGCTTCACTGATTATAATGAGATGATTAAAAAAATTACGCAACACTCGGGTCCAATTTAAACAGAGTGCAAGTTTGAAATGTCTACCAGAAAGGAGATGTACATATAATCTGATTGCCCAATGAAGTTAGGTGTTAATGACAATAAACTATGTAGATTGAAATTAAATAAAAATTAAACAAGACAATAAAGGATTATAAAATCATGTTCCAGGTACGTTCCATGATTATCATGTAATTATTGTATATTGTATTATGTATATAGTTTGCTTGTTCAGTGCTATAAATGTTTTGCTTACCTCGTTTGCAACTTTTAAAAGGCACCTCTGTTTGTATTATGCACTAATAAAGATGTTTTTATTTTACCTCAAGGCTATTAGTGAACCTTTTTTTTACATTCGTTATGTGTACATAGTACTACCCTATGAATCACAGCGTTGACTGAACTGCTAAGTTGAAATCAGTGTTAGAAAACTCCATACACAATACTTTCAAGTGGCATTGTTTGTTGGAAGCACACATACTTAGGATCATGCCAGGTAAGAAAAAGCAACAAACAAAATGCAGTTGACTACAGATGAAGGTAGTGTTAAAGCCGTCTCTTCTCTGCTCTCCTGTTCTTTTCCATCTCCTAAAAAATCTGAGCACATCTTGTCCACGTAAAGTTTTCCACAACAAAACATGACAATTAAAATTAATACGAAATCTTTCATAGAGTCCTCCATTGTTTTTGTTTTGATGGAGTCAACAAGGCTGTGGTCACATTAAGTTCAGGCATCGCCGCTACAACAGTGTCACATGCTTATATCAAAGCTTATTTAAAAAAAGTTCCTACTGTCGTGTCCCTGGTGGAAAAAAAAAAAAAAGCTTGGAATTTAATCAGAATGGGTACAGTTCCACTACGAATTGATTTTATTTCAGTTTTAGTTCACAATTGTGTGGAAAAACTGTCCACTGTGCCCGTCACAGTAAGGAAAGACTACGATTTTTTGTTGACATTGAATAAATATATATATATATATATATATATATATATATACACACACACACACACACACACACACACACACATACATACACACACACACACACAGTATATATATTATCTGCCTTTTCCAACACCTTAGTTTTCAGTATCTGCAAAATCCACTATTGGCTGATCTCTACTCAGCAACACATTTCTCCCTTACAACGACTCGTTAGGAGGCACATACCCTTCACCTGTCATGTACACATTAACAATTTGTTTGAAATGTATACTATATATTATTTTTAAAATGTGTAACCATAGTATGTACTTATAACTTAATTGAAAGTCAGAAACTGCAATCTGATTACAAGAATTGAACATGTAATGTTACACTACTTTTTCAACTTAAACAGTAATCAGACAACAGTAATGGATTACTTTGTAATCAGATTACACTCAACACTGCCAAACACCACTTCAACACCACTAGAGGTCAACCAGTAGTGGATTTTGCTGATACCAATATCTAAGGTGGTGGAAAAGGCTGATAACCGATTAATTGGCCGACAGCTTTAAAACCAATTAAAGGTGGAGTAATTGGAGCGATTCCTGAGAAAGACTGTTGATATTTGAACTCAACAGCCAAACAAACACACCCCTCCCTTCAGAGTTCCTTCAGAAGCTCCACCCCCGAAATTCATGCACGCGCAATAGTGTTGTGTGGATCGGTCCGATCTACTTTGTTTATTTTCCCATTTACAGAGCCAGGGCTTTGTACAAACACCAGATTTTCTTCCAGCACACACACAGAGCTAGCGGCCATGAAGAGATATTTGTGGAATTTGACAAAAGGTGTATTGGATTAAAATGATTTACTCCACCTAGAATTTAAACCGTTCTTAAGGCAGTTGCACACCGGACGAGAAGCGCCACGCCACGTCACGGCACAGGTATCAAACATGGGGCACGTCGATGTGGTTCAGGTTGCAGACAGTACACACACAAGTTACCAACGTTTTTCCTTTGTTCAAGAATGAAGAATGCTAAAGTAAATAATCTATGTCCTTTGATAATGATTTGGGTTGAATTTAATAGAAAATATGCGAATTGCACTCCATGGCGTGGCAGAAATTTGTACAGCCTCCGGAGTTGTAACTGGGTGCCGCCGACAGATGCCGAGTGGCAGCAGTGGTGTGCGTACCTTCATTGAAAACAGTTGTTTTGAATTTTAGAACATGCCATGTCGTCCGTCAGACGGGTCCGGTGTGCAACCCCCTTTAGTCTTTCCTTACTGCAACAGGCACAGACATAGATGCTATAAGAGTTTTTAAAAATAAAAGAAATAATATTTCACATGCAGTTTAATAACAAGAATACACAAACTATTTTGGGACTCTTATTTTGAAAGATGAAGACTTGGCTTAGTTACAATTAGAGGTTGTGTTAACCAAAAATTCTCCATCATTTACCGATTTTTTTTGAAACTTTGACAGATAATTTCAAATGTTGTCTGTCATTTTGACAGCATCAGTTCTGATTTCACTCTCTCTCACACACTGTTATAGTATTAAGATGTCTATTAACAGGTGCCATCACCATTAACACTTAGTAATATGTGTCTCTTTTGACTAATTGTGTTCAGATTTCGAGGAGAGGGTCTCTGTATTAATGACTGCATTCATCGGTCATTACGTTATTCTGTTTCTGCATAATTAGTGTTAATTTACAATAATAAAGCGCAAAAAGTATCAAATTAAAGCGTGAAAAGCAATGCATCGTTTATGCCAGTTACTTGCATTTA
This sequence comes from Myxocyprinus asiaticus, assembly GCF_019703515.2. Taxonomy (NCBI): domain Eukaryota; kingdom Metazoa; phylum Chordata; class Actinopteri; order Cypriniformes; family Catostomidae; genus Myxocyprinus; species Myxocyprinus asiaticus. Next base: position 15,471,542 of record NC_059356.1, on the reverse strand, counting down.
ATCTAAGTGCAAACATTGTTTTGAGCAGAATTGTCAGTTATTTTACATGAGTCCCTGTAACAGAGCTTCAGAGATCTGTGCTTCTCATCTGTGACACTTTGTGATATCACACTGGAAAAGTTCCAGGAAATTATACATGATTGTATGCGCGTTTGCAAATTCTGATCTGAAGTTTATTTCCTTTAAAAGCTGCATGTAAACGGTAAAGATTAAAATCTTATTTTAGTGCAGCGGTTGATTGACAGGTAGAACCTTTCACACAAGAACCCCTCACTTTCATGTAGATGTCATTTTAATGGATGCTACGCCCCTGAATGTAGTACTTATAAATCAGAAGTATGATGAATAAAACAGACCATGATGGAAATTTTACAACTCAGTCCATCAGAGCAACCTCTGGTTAAAATGCTCTATAGTTAAGTATTAACCAAATTAAGCTTTTTATATCCTATACATTCACCAGATTAAGGATTTTGAATACCGGTATATGTATCAGAGGTCAACCGATAGTGGATTTTGCAGATACCAATAAATAAGGTGGTGGGACAGGCCGATAACTGGTTTATAGGCTGATAATTTTTTTTTAATTGATTTATAGAATGTGAAAAAAAATTCTCCTTTCCTTCCTATGACGGGCAAAGACAGAGTCCTAAATGAATAAAATCCCAGATACAGTTTATTGTTCAACCAAAATCCCCAAAATAACCAGAATTTTTTTTTTTTTAGATTAGGCATAACGTTTAAATATAATCAAGCCTGAAACTCACTGGGGACTCTTATTTTGAAATGATGAAAAAAAAAACTGCCGGCAACTATCGGCATAGATTTATTGGTAAAACTGATATATCGGTCTACCTCTAATACATTTCTCCAGATGAGGATTTTTTTTTTATTCATAAGATATGCTCGAAAACAATGTATGGGCTGACAGGCCATGTGTCCATATAGTTGCATTTTTTTATTTCAAGCCCTTGCTTCAATTTAGAACACTTGATTTATCGAAATCAAAATAACCTTTAGAGGCCGCTGTTACACTGTAGAACAAAGTTGTACAAAAGAACATAGAGGAGATAACCGATAGTTTCAAAAAGCAACTATCAGCACAGATTATTCCTTAAACCGATATATCGGTCTACCTCGATGGTTAAAAATTGCCACCGCAACATCCCTAATGCTAGGGTGTTGTAGGTGGTTAGTGGGAATTTGAACTTACTTGTTCTCATCCCGTTTTTCTTTCTTCAGGGCGATATTCTGTTCTTGCTTTTTCTTCCGCTCTGCCTTCTCTTTCAGACGGGCCTCCTTCCTGTTCAGCATTTCTTGTAGCTCCTCCTCAGACTTTGTGACTGCAAAGAGAAAGCACATTTTGGGCTACCTCTCAATAATAATCACTAGAACACATACAGATTTTCTTTCTTCAAATGGTCTCTACACAAAGCTATACTTACAAATAGAATGATAAAGCACATTGCCATCTCCCATGCCTTCTAAAATCTTCATCAGCTGCAGAGTCATTCTGGGGCCAATCTTCAACAAAACATGCATCCACAATTTTTCAGTTCTCATAAAGACATGGCAAGAATCAATAGTGATAATTTTGCTTAAGAGTTTCCTCACCTCAGTAAGCCGAACTGCACTCTGTTGAGAAGCCATGTTCCCACGGCCCGAATACACCTGAGGCAACTCTGTGATGTTGTGATCGCCATCCTGCTCAGCCTCGCTCTCTGAAAGGTTGACTCCTCTGAAGAGAATACAATGGGCAAAACATGTAGCTCGTAAAATCACTTAAAATAAACTAGGTATAAATTACAAATCAACATAACTTCTTAAGTATGAAGACAGAATCTGGTGCATCAGAGCGTTTACTTTGAAACATCACTGTTCCATCAATTACAATAAGTTTCATCATATGCATCAGACATTGTTAATGGTCTCCAGTTCATGAAGAACTAACTTCATAAGGAGCTCACTGATGTCCTCCAGCTTGCTCATGTTGGGAAACTTCTCCTGCATGAGCTTCTTCACCCCTCGACTCATGCCTACGGGCACCACCTTCAAGCTACTGCAGGAGGGAAACGAGTGTTACTAGAGAAGTTCCAATCAATCTCACGACATAAAGCTTAGAATTTAGGGTGCATCAGTGCGTTTACTTTGAAAACAATCACAGTATAATCATGTTTTAAACTTTCATCATGTGCCTTTATTTCCAGGACAAGAAAACAAGGAGAGTTTACTTACTAATGACGAAACTCCACTTCTTGAGACACTGGATCGTAATTTAACAGCACACATCTCTTTATGCTGTTGAGGCTGATCTACAAGAGACAAGAATGTTAAGACCAGGCAAACATTCAAGAACCCTAATGTATAACAAGGAAAAACAAAAGCAAGAGCATGTGAACATCAGCTTTTTTCACTCATTACAGTTTTAGAAGACTATTCTTGCATCAAATGTAGAGAAACATTTTATTGTTCCAAGTCACTGTTACACCTGGTATTAAAGTGATACTTCACCCAAAAATGAAAATTCTCTCATAATTTACTCACACTCATGCCATCCCAGATGTGAAACACAAATTAAGATTTTTAGAAGAATATTACAGCTATGATGGGCCATACAATGCAAGTGAATGGGTGCCAAAATTGACGCTGCAAAAAACACAAAGGCAGCATAAAAGTAATCCATACGACTCCAGTGCTTTAATCCATATTTTCAAAAGTGATATGATATATATGGTTGAGAAACAGATCAATATTTAAGTCTTTTGCTAGAAATTCTTCTCTCTGCCCACTAGGGGGCGATATGCATGAAGAATGTGAATCCCCAAGAACACAAGAAGGGAGGAGAATTTATAGTAAAAACTGACAAATTCCCACACCTATCATATCACTTCTGAAGACATTAACTACCGGAGTCATATGGATTACATTTATGCTGCCTTTATATGATTTTTGGAGGTTCAAAATTTTGGCACCCATTCACTTGCATTGTATGGACCAAAAGAGCTGAGAAATTCTTCTAAAAATCTTCATCTGAGTTCATCAGATAAAAGAAAGTCATTCACATCTGGGATGGCATAAGGGTGAGTAAATGATGGGAGAATTTTTATTTTTGGTTGAACAATTTCTTTAACACCCACCTCAGCTGATCAGAAATGCATGAGTTCGTTGTGTAAATGCTAATACATCATAGACAAGTTAATCAGTGACTAGTGATCATCCCCTGGACAAAATTTAAAGACAAGTAGTCACAAGAGATGCATGTTAATACAAGGTGTAAACAGCTTGTGACTGGACCACTTGAGGCTAATAGTTCCCAACTGTTGGAGTGAGTTACCTTGTGTACGTTGATTGAGGGGAACATGTTCTGGAACATGGTGGCCATCAGCTTGATCTGCATTCCCTCTGTGCCAAAATTATTTAGCACTAGTAATGGGTGATGGGAAAACTGCTGTTCATGCATCCTGTGCCTCTTTAAAGATGAAACCACATCTTTGATGAGGGTGTACTGCAACAAGAACACAATTTGCTTTCAGAACAACATGTTAGAAGAGCATCCTCTCATGATCAAAGAGAAACTAGACACATCAGTGCGTTTACTTTGAAAAGACATCACTCTACAGTCAAAAAACTAAAATGTCATCATTTGTGTCCGAACGCCCTCAGATATGAGAAAACTAATCAAATACAGGGTAAAATTAGTGTAGTCATATCACCTTGGCAACACGAAAGTAAAGCGTTGGACCTTTGGGAAGTCGTGCAAGTCTCTGTGAAAAGAATAATTTTGATTAGTTGAGCCTGAGATTGTCTGCTTAATTTCAATCACGTCAATCCTTGATGTGTAAATCATTGATGAGGCAATAAATTAAGACAACTTTCTGTAAGTCTTGCTGGAAGGAAAAATAATGTAATTTATACAGTTTGCTTAATTAAAAACCAAATCAATTGGCATACGTAAGCATAACTTGCTTTACGTAGGCAGTGCCAGCACTAAAAGCAGAACAAGATGTTGGCCGTGTTTGGAATGGCATACTACCATACCACGCTACATAGATATGGCAGCAGCAGTAAGAAATGTATGGGTAGTATGCTATTCCGAACTCGGCCGTTCTCTACAGCGCTTTTCATGTGGAGTTCAAACTTCAAAGTGACGCTTATTGCCCTGACGCAGGGCTCCATACTAAAAAATTGACTTAGGAGCCATTGGCTCCTTAACTGAAATATTAAGGAGCCAAATGGCTGTTTTTAGTCACGAAATCACAGAATTGCTCCTTTTGGATTGCAATTCAGAAACAAGATAGAAAGCAGAAGACAGCTGATAACTCATTAATCAAAGGTTTAATAACAGTATATATAGTTGAGAAGATAAATTTGCATTCCCTTTTGTCTCATAGATAACACCCCTTTCATAATTTATATAAATATAAGAGATTTTTTTTTATTTAGTACTGCTCTTCAGAATCTACATTACAGATAATTATACAGAGTATAGTATGCATATAGTAGTGTGTTGTCTTCTTGAGATTCCAGATTATATTTTAAAGTTGTTATCCGCTGAATCATGGTTTCTGGTGAGTTGATTAAGGCTAGTTTATTCTCTTTATATGCTTTAGACACACATATCTGCGTTTGTGCATCAGTGACTGTATTGGGTGCTTTAGGTGCAAAACTTCAATGTAGGAAACTTATTCAATATGTAATCAATATTTGTCAGTCGTATTCAACATGCAGGATCACAGAAAGAAACACTGATGACAAACACCCTTATTATTATAACTTCATTGGATATAAAGTAATCACATATGGCTTTATTTTGAATGTTTGAGAGTAATACTTTGACACAGGATGTTAGAGTTACACAGTGACATCATTACGTATAATTTTTTTTTTTTAAAAAAACAGCCGAATCGTTTTTTTGAACCGGTTAATCGAAACAAACTGCCCGAAAGAACCGGTTCGTGGAAATGAACAAACAGATATTCCCGGGGTTTTCCAAGATGGCCGCACATGTTTTACTGAGCGCTTGCACTGAAATATTAATATTGAGGATAAGACTGTAGAATGTGATCTGTAAGCCATATTTTATCATCCATATGTCTACACGAGAAAAAAAAAAAAAAAAAAAAAAAAAAAAGGACGATGAAGGCTGCTAAACAGGCAGTTGCAACAGGTTTGACGAACCCCCTCATATCTAGCTGTCATGACTATGCTAACCCGGTCGGTCAGTTGTCTCTGATGCTTTCAGAAGAGGAATTTCCCTCATATCCAGCGACACCATGCAAGCCTCCTGCATCCAAAAAAGCTCTCCTTAAAGATGAATGTGGAGTTTCCCCATCCAATTCGGACATTGTTGATACTCTCTCGAAATTGATCAACACGAGATCAGATGCCATAGAAAATATGGTAGGTGAAAACTATGAAAAGAGGGCTTAAAGCTGACAATTGATTTTGTATGCAAAGAAATAAAGGATGCGAAGAAACAGATTGAGAAAGTCGAGAAATGTTTGAAGAAAGAAGAGGAGGTGGTTGCTCAGCTTAAAGACAGAGTAACAGAGCTGGAAAATTACACAAGAAGGTGGAACTTGAAATTACACGGGTTACCAGAGTCAGTAGAAGATATTAAAACGGAGACCATCAAGATCTGCCAAACCATTCTGCCTCAAGAACAGAGCAAGCTGACGGAGGTGATTTACATCATACACCGTCTGGGAAAGAGGAAGCCAGGGGTCGTGAGACCAAGAGGGATCATACTTCGCTTTCTGTCGAGAACACACCGGGATGCTATTTGGGCTGCAGCGAAGAACAACACGTTCCTACGTGAAAAGGGCCTAAGGTTTGCTGAAGATCTCCCTCAAGCTGTTAAGGAAATTAGAGCCACGTTTTGGCCTACAATTCAAAAGGCACGTAGTGAGGAAAAATCAGCCTACTTCGTCGGGGCACGGGCCTTCATCAGGGGCGTTGAGCTTCATCTCCAACAGATAGAGGATGATCAGCGGGATGTTAAAGCTGACGGAAATGATATGACTTAAATTCTACACCATTTGTGGTCTATTTGGTTTCTTCATGTCATGCATAGGCTACAGCTAGAAAGACTCCTTTGCTCGGGTTTTTTTTTCCTTTTTGACTCTACTTGTCTTTACTAACGATATGGTGCTGCGTTCGGTCCATTAATGGATACATTTTTACATAAGTGACATTTGGTTCTTTTTTTTTGTTTTTTTCAAGTTGACTGTATATGTCTTTATCTATATGGTCTTTAAATGCCAGGGGATTACGGCTAAATTTAAAACTTAAAGCACTTTTTTTGTTTGTTAAACAATTTAAAACTGATTTTTGCTTTTTTCAGGAATCGCACTCTGTACCTGAAGACTCTAAGTTTTGGAGATCCCAATGGGGGAATGATATTTGTTTTTCCAATTGTTCTGAGCGTTCTGCTGGTGTTATTACCTTGTTAAACCGTTTTAATGGCAATATCTTGCACTCAGAATGTGACAGTATTGGCCACTTTCTCATTCACGTGATATCTATTATTAACATGACATTTTTGATTATCAATATTTATGGGTACAACTCCAATGCACAGAATGCCCGGCTGCTTGATTTGATAGAGCATAAAATTAAACACTGGTTGACTACATTTCCTAGTGCGCATATTTTAATTGGAGGAGATTTTAATATTACTCTTAATAATCAAATTGATCGCTGGCCTCCTGGTAGAGATTCCTCGGTAACTACAAAGATAAAATCATTAATAGATAGATATGGACTAGAAGATACTTGGAGGCAAAAATTTCCCAATGATCCGGGATTTACTTGGTCTACCAAGAATCTTAGTAACTGTTCACGCATTGATTACTGTTTAGTTTCAAAGGATTTAAACCAAGAGGACATTTCTGTTTCTACTCATCCCACCCCGTTGACAGATCATAAAGCAATTTTAATACAAATTAATATATGTGCACTTGAGAGAGAAATAGCCAGAACATCTTACTGGAAACTTAATAGCTTATATCTAAAAAAACGAACATGTTAAAACAAAACTTAACCATTTAATTGAATATTTTCTGAAGAAAGCAACTGTAGAACAATCTTTTTGCAAAAAGTGGGAGTTATTCAAAGATAGGAAGATAATATTATAGCACATATTTCCTCCATTATAGAGAAGGACATAGAAAATTTTACAGAAGAAGATCAGCTAAATTTAACAGAATCACAGAACAAATTAGACGAGATTTACAGAAGGAAAGCTGAGGGTGCATTCGTTCGCTCTAGGAAGAAATGGCTTGAGGAGGGCGAGCAAAATTCCGCTTTTTTCTTCCGACTGGAAAAACAGCGTGCAAATCACAATACTATACATCAACTTGATATTAATGGTACGATTACCTCTGACTCTAAGTTAATTTCCAAATTTTGCTCTGTGTTTTACAGTAAGTTATACACTTCAAATTACTCAGAACAATTAACATCCTCTTTTTCTTCTTTTAAAGATTCTAAGAATATTTTAACAGAAGATACGTTTTTTTGTGACAAATCCATAACTATTAAAGAAATACTGGATTCCATTAACCATTTAAAAAATAATAAATCCCCTGGAACAGATGGGTTAATAGCAGAGTTTTATAAATCTTTTGCCCAGCAGATGGCGCCTTTCTTACTGCATGTATTCAATGAGAGTATGCCCAATGGTCAGCTGCCATCTAGTATGAATCAAGGTCTTATCACACTTGTTCCAAAGTCAAAGAAAGATCTGTTATTTATTGATAATTGGCGTCCAATATGTCTATTAAATAATGATTATAAGATACTTGCTGCGATTTTTGCCGAGAGAATTAAAACTGTACTAGACTCAATTATTGACCAAACACAATAAGGATTCATGAAGAATAGACATATTGCCAATAATATTAGACTAGTTTTGGATATTCTTGATTACTCCCATCTGATTTTTGATCTAAGTTATATTTTATTTCTGGATTTCTTCAAAGCATTTGATACTCTTGAACACAATTTTATTTTCCTTAGTCTTAAAAGGTTTGGTTTCGATCCTTTTTTTTGTAATGCAATTAGAACTTTATATTGTAATGCTAACAGCTCAATTAAACTGAAGCATGGGACTTCATCTAGATTTGATATTTAAAGGGGTATACGTAAAGGTTGTCCCATTTCTCCTTATTTATTTTTATTGGCTGCGCAGCTGTTAGCAGACCATATTAAGCAAAGTAATCTTACAGGTATCTCTATTGCTGGGAGGGAAGTGATCATCAGTCAGTTGGCGGATGACACTACTCTCTTCTTAAAAAATAGTGATCAAGTTGCAGTAGCCTTAGGAATAATAGATAAGTTTTCCAAAGCATCTGGTTTACACCTGAATATTTCTAAATGTGAACTATTGTCTATTATGGATTGTACCATTTCCTCAATTTGTAATATTCCGGTTAAGGAAAAAGTAGTTTATTTAGGAATTGTTATAACCAAAAATGAGTCTACACGCTGTAATAATAATATTATTCCAATTATAGAAAAAACCCGTAAAAAACCTAACCAGTGGCTTCAAATAAATATTTCTTTAAAAGGAAGGGTATTACTTACTAAAGCTGAAGGTTTATCTAGATTGACGTATGCAGCTTTGGCTTTACATTTGGAAAATAAAATTTGTAAAATGATAGATAATTTGACTTTGTTTGGAGGAATCATACCCATTATATTAAGAAAACAGTTGTGATGAACGCGTATGAAAACGGAGGACTACATTTTCTAGATTTCAATACTCTAAATTACACTTTTAAAGTCGACTGGATGAAACACTTCTTAAAATGTCCCTCATCGATTTGGAATTATATCCCTAATTATGTTTTTTCACAGCTGGGTGGCTTAAATTTTCTTTCTCTGTGTAATTATAATATTGAAAAACTACCTGTTAAACTCTCGGCATTCCACAAGCAAATGCTTCTTGCTTGGTCTCTTATTTATAAGCACAATTTCTCTCCACATTCTTTTTTTTTTTTATATGGAACAATCGTAATATACTCTATAAAAACAAGTCTTTATTTTTTCAGAGCTGGTATAATAACGAAATAATTTTAGTACGTGATCTTTTTGATGAAAGTGGTCTTCTTCTGTCATATTATGAGTTTTTACAGAAGTTTAACTTTCCTGTTTCACCCAAAGAATTTGCAATTGTCTTTGATGCTGCTCCTTCAGGAGTCATTACACTGTTTAAAGGTCTTGATAGAACTCTATGTACCGTACCACCTCTTTGTGATCCACTCCGAACAACAGTAGGTAAAGCTTGTCTCGTTTCACATTCAAGTAACAAACTGATTCGTGCTCTTTTTCAGAAAGAAGAAGTTGTTTCCAAACCATATGTTATTGCCTATTGGAGTAATTTTACAAATATTGCAAATTGGAAAAAAGTTTGTCTTTTGCCACATAAATACCTTATTGTGAACAAAGTCAGAGAAGTATCTTTCAAATTAATTCACAGATTCTACCTGGTGAATAGTTACCTAAAAAAATTCAAACCTGATATTTACACAATATGCATCTTTTGTAATATACAAGATGAAATGATTGTACATTTATTTTGGTACTGTAATTATACTAAAGTATTTTGGAATAGTTTTTGCAAGTTTGTAATTGATTTTGTGTACTCTCAATTTTCTTTGTTTTGGAAAGATGTTTTGTTTGGTTTTGTGGATACAGATAAAAATACTGAGAAAGAGTTTTATCTTATACATCTTTTACTTCTCCTAGCCAAATACCATATTCACAAATGTAAATTCTCCAATAATAAGCCGCATTTTAAGGTGTTTATTAGAGAGTTGCAACAATATTTTGAAACGCTCTCAGTATCGGAAAATACTAAGGCGAGGAAAACGCTAACTTGTTGTGCCTTTTTCAGGATTCCCCTGTAAAATTATTACTTTATATTTATGTATGTATTTATTTATCCATTTGCTTACTTGGTTTTCTGTTATCTGTTTTATTATTATTATTTTTTTATATTTTTTATTTATACATCACTTTATTTGGATTATAATTTAATTTTCTTTCCCCTGGCTATCATCTATGTTCTTTTTTATATTTCTTGATGTTATGTTGTATTGTTCTTACATTTGTTCAATAATTGATTAATATAAATAAATAAATAAAATTAAATTAAAAAAAGATATTCCCGACCCCAACTCACGCCATTGGTCAAGTCAATGTTATTGTGTCAGTATGGACAGGTTGCTCAATACAAAGAGAGACATTTTTGTTGAAAATTTTGCAGAAAATTAACCTACAAATGATTTACAGTTGTCTCTGCGTATTAAGACGGGATAACATAAGTATTTCAACACTGAAATAGTTACACACTTCACCTTAAATGTATCACAGAAGGAATTCTTTCATGTTGAGAAATTATTCTTATAATTACTCACCATATTTACACCGCTTTCTGTTTTAGAAAATATTGAGAAGTGCGTCACCCCTAATGGTCCGGCCACTGTAACAAAATCTTTCAAGACGTTTTTCTTCCGCACCTGAAAGACATTTTCATAGGCTTAAGACACACACACACACAAAAGACTGAAATAACAGCATTATTTAAAAGTTCATGGTGAAGTGTACCTTTAAAGATTTCGCTGTGAAAGGCTCCATGACTCGTCTCATGTCCATCACCAGCTGACCGACATTCTTCCCGATCTGTCCGCGGTGAAACACGAATGTGTGCGGCACACTGCCGTAAGTCTCCTCTGCCACCTGACTGGCAGTTACACGCGACTTCTTCTGGTTTTTAGTCTTTAAGATGAAAATAGAAAACACTCAACAACACATACATGTGATTTAACATCGTCTTGTAGTAACTAATTTCCGTGCACTTTAAAACAGACTACGCGTGCCTATGGTCAACATGTTGATAGCCTTTAATGTTTTTCTAGTCTCTCAGTAGATTTCTAATGTACACTGCCTCGCAAATTTATATTTTCATATTATATTTTGAAACTGTAATTTCACGTATACAGATGTTGCAAAGATTAAAAAGACGGCCATGATAAACTAGTTATTGATCATTATAGAAAATTAAACTCATACCTTTGACTTTCCCATATTTAAAGGACGCCACAACTCCGTACAACTTAAAATAAGATAAATCACTGTTGTCTTTCAATAGAATTATTTACAGAATCCTTAGCTAAAGTGTCACGCATATTTCATTCACGATGCTCCCATCTTGAATGCCATGTGGAGATCTTGCGCATGCGCATCATCAGACGCTTGCATGCTCTCTATTTCACGTCAGTGTTTCTACAGCGCCTCCTCTTGCAGTGGGTGTATTACTGCGCCTCATTTCTGTACTGTTTTCCCCTGTTACGGTGGCCATGGGGTGCACAGCACAACACAATTAGCAAAGCAAATAAAAGATGAAAACACAACGGAAATAAACCACAGCACAGCTAAATGAAACCACAACACAACGAAATTAAGCCAGAACATTATACAAAAGCCAAAGCAAAATTAAATTAAACCACAACACAATTTCATTGTGTTCTGTCTTAAATGTGCACTCAGTATGTTTTTAGCTGGCTCTTACTCCTACCCTTATGTTTGTAGTAAGTATATACTATATGTTTGTTGTTTTATTGTTTAGTTTGCTTGTTTTGTTTACATGTAATTTTTCTGGTTGAGCATTGGCTGAAAGCACCATATAAAGTATACATGTTATAATTATTGTCATTATTAGTGGTAGTAACTCAGTCAGTTCAGTTGCATGACACAGTGTCATGTGCTGTCAACATGGCAGCGCCCATGAGGGGGTGACCTGCTCTATGTAAAATCAAACAGCTTTTATTGGGTTACTGATATGACTGGAGTTCTTCATGTCATAATGTGAATGTACATCATTTTCAACATATTTAAAAAAAAATGCTATTCATGTCTTTATGTGTAAAACCTTTTTAATTAGCAAAAACTTACTGAGTGCACCTTTAATTTAGCTGGGTTTCAGCTTTGCTAAATTTGTGTTGTGCACCCCTGGGCCACCGCAAAATTCTTCACAGAAACCCTCCATCTGGTATGTATGACAAAAGGATTCAATGTTTGTAGTTACTTTCTTGCATGCGTAATATTCTTACAGTTTAAATAATATTTAATTGGCAGATGCTATTTGCACCCTGGTACAAATAATGGTATTTGCTATTTACACCCCAGTGCAAATAGTGGCAGATATTATTTGCACCCCAACCCTGGTGCAAATAATGGTAGATACTAATTGCACCCTGGTGCACATAGTGTCAGATCCTATTTGCACCCATATTTAAAAACTAACACACAATATTGGCATCCTTGCAGTGTGTTTATTGTGTTTATTTAGAGTCCCACAGACACGCTAAATTAACCTCTACTCCTAACCTTAACCTTACCTTAGAAAAAATAACCTTGGTTTTACTTTAGTATGTTTTCACCATGGTATTTTTTGTAAATTTACAGTAACCACAAAATTAACCATGGAAACTATATTACCATCATATTCCTGTACCAACACCATAGTTAATTCCATTAAAACTATGGCTTCTGCCAAAAAACATGGTTATTACAAAATCAAAATGTATATTCATTTTTATCTATTATTTTATGTAGTATTAAAGGAAATATTAAGAGTGGAAACAGGAAATCGGATGGGACAAAGAGTGGGACAGAAGGCGGATTCAAACCGCAGACACTAGGACAACACTACGCAATCACACACCATCTTTACTCCCCACGCCACTGCAGCAACATGTCTTGGTTAGTTTGTCGTGTATTTCTCTGGATCCACCAGACTATTGGGGTGCAAATAGTTGCCCTGTGTGGCAGATGCTATTTGCAAACTGACACTCCATATTTCATTTTACAGTTTCATATTCAAACACCCACTGACTACATTACAGAAATGACACAGTGTGCAACGGTGATCTAAATACTGTAAATACTCTTACCCATAATACACTATATATATATATGCTGTCTCTCCAGATGTACACAATCATGGTCAGACTGCACCAATGGACAGGAGTGAAGGCAAGGGGAGATAAGAGTAGGCTGCTATATGTGGGGGTCAGGCCAGTTTAGGAGCAGAGAGGAGGGGAGATACTCTCATTAGGTTGGTTTGTAATTACACTCTTCTTTGTTTCACCGAGCTGTTTTTTTTTTTTTTTTAAGTCTTTTTAAAAGTTTACTGTCAGTCTGGGTGTCTCCCATTCCTCCACTGCTCTCTGCCTTTGAACACCTCCACTGAATATCAGCCAGAGCATGGAGCAGACATTCACTGCACTACGGTCATGGTGCTTAATTATTGATGCAAAGGCAATAAGTGCCTTCATAGTGATTTTTGTTGTTGTTGTTGTTTAAATTATACTCTCCTGGTTACAAAGAACGCAGATCAGAAGCTTAGCGTTGAATATCTAGTCTAAAGACATGTTAATGAGCTGAACACACCAAATCCAGAAGAGAAGATCATCTGGTGAAGGTAAGAAACATGATTGTGTATATTATGATTTGTTCCCTTAGAATCATGGTTTAGGTTACTTTTTCCATGTTTTCTTTAAAAACATTTTTACTGAAATGTAAATTGTTTTCCTCCTAATATTATTATTGGTTAAACCAGCCCGGTCTAATGTCAAGTCTTAATAATTAGTACGAGATGGAGAAATTGTAAGAAAGCTTACAAGTAAGCTGGCTCACGTACAAAAACGTATGGCTTTTAGTAATACAAAAATAAACAAACCAACAAACAATGCTAAAGATTTTTCCTATGTTTATCCCCTAACCCAAACCTAAATCTGAACCTAACCATAAAATGTAACCCCTTACACAAACCCTAAACTATGATTTTAATAGGAAAATAACTTTTGTGTACCACAGAAGAAAGAAAACATCAGGTTTTGGAATGAGGGAATTGTACTGCAGGCTATTGAAATACATCATTTGTATTACATCAATAAATATTGAATGAATAAACAAATTTGTTCACAGACTTTTCTTTTCTTAAAATATTATATTAGATAGCTGGGTAGCTAAAATTTGATGCCTCTATTGTATCAATTTGAAATTCTGTTAGTTGATAGGATGGTCTCTATGGGAATAAAAGTCATACCTTTTCCTACAAGTTGTACGATATTTTATGATTTCACCATATAGAATTATTTCACCAACTACAGATTATTCTGTATTGTAATGAGAATGTGTTGGTTAAACTTTTTTGTCCAATGCAAATGTTTCCTTAAAGTGATAGTTCACCCAAAAATGTAAAAATTCTCTCATCATTTACTCACCCTCATGCCATACAAGATGTGTATGTCTTTCTTTCTTCTGCTGAACACAAATTAAGATTTTTAGAAGAATATTTCAGCTCTGTTGGTCCATACAATGCAAGTGAATAGGTACCAAAACCTTGAAGCTCCAAAATGTACATAAACACTACATAAAGTAATCCATAAGTCTCCAGTGGTTAAATCCATGTCTTCTGAAGTGATATGATAGGTGTGGATGAGAAACAGTTCAATACTTATGCCCTTCTTTTGTTTTTGGTGATTTGTATTCTTTGTGCATATCGCCCCCTACTGGGCAGGGAGGAGAATGTATGGTAAAAACGGACTTAAGTATTGATCTGTTTCTTACCCACACCTATCATATCGTTTCAGAAGACATAGATTTAACCACTGGAGTTTTATAGATTACTTTTATGCTGCCTTTATGTGCACTATGTAGCTTCAAAATTTTGGCACCCATTCACTTTCATTGTATGGACCTACAGAGCTGAGATATATTTCTAAAAATCTTCTTTTGAGTTCAGCAGATGAAAGAAAGTCATACACATCTAGGATGGCATGAAGGGGAGTAAATGATGAGAACATTTTATTTTTGGGTGAACTATCACTTTAAGTGAAAACTGTCCAAAAGTGATTCACAGTTACTTTAGATACTTTTGCTTCCTTTCAATATTTCAAAATACTTTTTCAATTACTTTTAAATAGTTCTGTATTACATTTTTCATCAACTCTAATTCAATAGTTTTTTAGTAGTTGTCATTTACAATGTTTAGAGTGTTAATTGCCTATTAAATTTATGGTGTGTACAAAATCTGTTGCTTTTCATCAGTGTTGACTTTAACAGTTGATTTAGACAGTTGGATGAAATTATCAGTTGGCTCAGGCTGTTTTCTGTTGACTGTGAAAAGGAAAAACTGTTTTACCCCCCCCAGGGTTAAGCAGGAACATCTGGCATCCATAAAAATAAAAAAAAATGCAGGCATCTTCAGTTCTGTTCAAGGCAGAGTGTTAATGTGAGGGGGGTGACAGTGTTAAGACAGTTACGTTGTCTATCATGTTTTAGCACAGTGGAAAATAAAGCATGTCTGACACAGGTTTGTATTCTGCTTTCGCAAGTCAGATCCAGACTGAACTTTAAATTACTAAGGAGTAGATGCTAGAAATAACCAAAATAGTTCTGGTAAGCTGACGAATAGAAAAGCTGTACTGCCCAACAAAGACAAAACATAGCTGACATAAAAAAAGCTTCAAAGTTTTGGGTTTTATGTAGATTTTGTTGTAACTGCATTTTCACACTGCAAACCCATCTCTCAAACGACAGATCATAATCAATAAGATTTTATTTCGTTTTCGTCATGTGTAGTTACTGCATTTTGCCTTTGCATGGCAGTGTAGTAGAATCCATTCCAGGGGACCAGGGTCATCTTTTTATAAAAGTCTTTTTAAGTCCCAAATCTACACTTAAAGTTAGCTTAGATTTTGTCCCATATATAGATTGATTATTAATTTGTTTGTTTGCTTAGGTTGCCTGGATAGTTTATTGGACAATAAGACACACTAATGGAGATTCCAGTGACTTGTGCCTTGACCATCCTGCTGTTTTTCGTTGAGATGAACTCTGTAGATTGTCGCAAGGAACCCTCTAATACAG
Organism: Myxocyprinus asiaticus; assembly: GCF_019703515.2. Lineage (NCBI taxonomy): Eukaryota > Metazoa > Chordata > Actinopteri > Cypriniformes > Catostomidae > Myxocyprinus > Myxocyprinus asiaticus. The sequence goes on along the minus strand of NC_059356.1, from coordinate 15,455,600 downwards.
ACACCTCCAAGAGTGATGTCGGTCAAAAAAGGCCATTTCGAACGCCAGAGAACAAGCCAAGCCGCTGTTCCTACACCTTCATTGTGCCCCAGCAGAAGTTAACGGGGGCCGTCTGCGTGAGCACCGAGTCAGCCCGTGCCAACCGGTCTGAGACGGCAGCCCTGCGAGCGCTGTTAGACCGGCAACAAGAACAACTGGACAGAATACGTGGGCAACTGGAGCAGGAAGGGGCACTGGCCAATGAGATGAGAGTTCTGCGCAGGGAGAGTGTCAGCATGAATGCCCGCATCACCCAACTCTATGCCCAACTGCTGAACGAGATTATCCAGAAGAAGGATCAGGCTTTGGAGCAACGGCGTCTTGAGAGTTTGGTGCTTAATGCAACATCCCAGGTAAAGCAGGGATTTTCCAAGGGAAGAAAAATAGCAAATGGGATCTCATTAATATCTCAGTTGTTTCTCCTAGATAGCAGTAAGACTAAATGGAAAGCAAATGGAGATTTTTGCTTAGGTATGTGCTTAGGAGCTTCTCAGATTTTTCTCCTGAGCTATGAACCTATGCTGTCCACATTCATTTTATAGCTCTACACGCATATTGTATGTTAACAACAATTGTCTCATTTGCTTCTGTTTCGATCTCCTAAGGAATTTTAGGAATTTTCTAAGAAAAGTTGATACTTAAATGCAACATAACTGAGATCTCCAATAAAACGTCTAAGCTTTTAAAAAGCAACCTCCAAGCAATTACATTTCTTTGTGGATTATGAAAATTATAAAAGCAATCATAGAAAGTTTCTTATATACAGTATATTGTTTCACTCATTAGGTTTTCTAGTTCTCTAATCCTTCGATCATTCAAAACTTCTTAAAACCTGCAATGGTAAATCCCATCAGGTGCTGCAGGTGTCAAGTAGTTACAGAGACCTGGAAAAGAAGTATGACATGCTCACTTCGCTAGTGAGCAACCAGAGCCAGTTAATAACACATCTGGAGAAACAGTGCCAACTCAAGGACTCTACCAAAGCACAGCAGGTGAGAGCCATGTGAGGACTTTCATATGCGATATCGCATAAACCCACTGGTGCATCTCCCATTAGCTTGGTGCAAAAAAAACAAAAAAACAAACAACAAAAACATCTGATCATCTTTACAGGTGGCTACATCACTTCCGGTTCAACAGTCAAATGGACTGGTGAATGTGAACTCAGAGCCCAAACACATCACAAGCAATGTCCAAAGAGACCAAAGTGCCCCTTTGCCGCAGGAACAGAGATGGCAAGAGTCGCTGCAGATCTTTGATGACTCCCCCAGCTCCCCCACAGACACACCGTTCTTCAGTTACCCTGTGACTACATCTCCAGGTAGCATAATACATTTTTAACTAGATTTTTACATTTTCTAAAGAAAATGTTAGTGGTGCTTGCTAAGGGTGCAGTGAATAATGAACAGAAGCAAGAGAGTGAGAATCTCAAAAATGGGTCATATGAAACTATCAGTGTTTCCTATGTGATGTTTAGCAGTTCAGAAGGCTGAGTGTCAGTGACCTGTAATGTGGAAGCTTTATCTGTGAGAATTCCAAACAATGTCTTATCAGAGGCAGTGACCCTGTTACTCTTCACACGAGCTGACAGCTGTGTATTAGCATTAGCACACACACATACTGTATATGTGCACACTACTACACAGGCCAACTAATTACCATCTAGATAAAAGCTTTGTGACACAACTCTGGAATTACAGTGCAAAGACTTTTGCCTCCCCAACTAGGGTGTGAGATTATGGGACACGGGTTCATCTACTCATTTAACAAAGTGGCCAGTCCCAAATTACAGCTACTGTTACATGGATGCTGCAAAAATGTTCAGCACACACATAGCAAATTTTGGAAAGGAAGAAGGTTTTGCAGTTAGATATTCAAACAGAAAATATTTGTGTACAAAAAATAAAATAAAAAATAAAACATTGTACAGAAGATCATTGTGTGTGTTGAACTTTGCTATGCTATAGGGCAGGGCTTCCCAATCGAGAAGTTAGTAATGGAATGGGCTCTTGAGATGTGACTGAAATACCAATGCTGAATTAAATGAAGTACATTTTTAAGTATTTTTTTTTTTTAAATAGTAAACACATGCTCATAATTTTTTTTTTACAAAAATAAACAAATAGCAACATGTGGAGATCTTGTGAAATTCATTATATGTACTGACAGGTTAACATTGCTTTCAATCTTGTACTTAAAAGTAAATAAATTAGGTAATATGGGTTTGGCTTCCAATAAGGTTGTTAGATTGGGGACCCCTGCTTTAGGGACAAAATTGCTGAAAATGTCCTCAGAAGTTAATCAGACATAACCTCCCTTTTGGGGACGTTTTCAAAGGAAAAAATTATTCCTTAATGAAAATAATTACGAATGAAGAGTATGCTTCTATATACACTCACCAGCCATTTTATTAGGTATACCTGTACATCTTATTCATGCAATTCTCTAATCAGACAATAGTATGGCAGCAGTGTAATGTATAAAATCATACAGATATGGGTCAGGAGCTTCAGTTAATGTTCACATCAACCATCAGAATGGGGAAAAAATTTGATCTCAGTGATTTAGGCCGTGGCATGATTGTTGGTGCCAGATGGGCTGGTTTGAGTATTTATGTAACTGCTGATCTCCTGGGATTTTCTCACACAACAGTCTCTATTGTAAAGAGAATGGTGCGAAAAACATAAAATATCCAGCAAGCAGCAGTTCTTTGGGTGAAAACGGCTTGTTAATGAAAGAGGTCAGAGGTTCAAACTGACAGAAAGGCTACAGTAACTCAGATAACCCCTCTGTACAATTGTAGTGAGCAGAATAGCATCTCAGAATGCACAACATGTCAAACATTGAGGCGGATGGGCTACAACAGCAGAAGACCACGCTGGGTTCCACTTCTGTCTGCCAATAACATAAAACTGAGGCTGCAGTGGGCCTACCATCTGTGTACCTCAGCAGAAATCCAGATTTGTCAGACCAGGTGATGTTTTTCCAATCGTCTACTGTTCAGTTTTGGTGAGCCTGTGCCCACTGCAGCCTCAGTTTCCTGTTCTTATCTGACAGAAGTGGTACCTGGAGGGGGGCAGTTTGCTCTTACGCATTGTGAACACAACTCTGCAGGTTTAGTAACATACAATATATACTGTATATTTGCATTAAACAAAGATGAAAGTGATTAAATCATGAAATAATACAAGACACTTTGAACATAAAATTGAGTTTTATTTCATTTTCTTTAGGTAGCATTAACTGTATTACCTAAGCACAATACAAACACATTCGATAAGAACACACATTTGGCAGCATTTTTTGGGAACACATTGGAATTTATTAGGCTTACTTATTTTGATGATAATTATTATTATTATTATCTTTATAATTGTGTTTAGTTCTTAATTTGTAGGCTATTAGTAAGTTTTCAACTGTTAATTCAACTGTCAATTGACGGATGCTTGCGTGTTAGCAAATGGAGCTGTTGGAGACGGTAAATGTTTGGATTTGGGGAGGTGGTTATATATAAGATTTTTTTATCACTTTATTATTTTAATTGTTTAAAGTGCAATTTGAATTTAGAAATGTCTTTTAAGTTTTTGGTGTTACAATAAATGAATTAAATTTTTAAAGCAAAATCAATAAAGCAAAAATATTCACTGACCCTTGGCAGGGAGGTTGATGATATAATCGGATATCACAATATTTTTTAAGGCAGTTATCCTTAAAATATTTTTTACATATCGCCCAGCCCAAAAGGGAAGTAAACTTTTTCATGAACAATTGTAAAATGAAGTAATTTTATGGAGACAGCACAAACACGTGAACTCAATTCTATATTGCAACATGTTACCTATTAATTGTTGCATATTTGTTTGTGTTTTTGAGTAGTCTATGTGCATAATAAACAATTTATGTAATTGAAAAACTTTTTTGAAAATAGTAAATTATTAGTTTGTGTTTTGGCTCTTTTGAAAAACCGTATCAACCAAAAATGAAACAATTGGCTCTTTAGTGAAAAAAGGTTCCCGACCCCTGATCTAGAGACTGTTGCACGTGAAAATCCCAGGAGATCAGCAGTTACAGAAATACTCAAACCAGCCCGTTTGGCACCAACAATCATGCCACTGTCGAAATCACTGAGATCACATTTTTCCCCATTCTGATGGTTGATGTGAAGCTCCTGACCCATATCTGCATGATTTTTTACATTACACTGCTGCCACATGATTGGCTGATTAGATAATCACATGAATAATATAATATATAATCATAATTATATACTGTATATATATATATATACAGGTACAGTATATACAGATATACTATATATATATATATATATATATATATATATATATATATATATATATATATATATATATATTCACTGGCGGCCAAAAGTTTGGAATAATGTTCAGATTTTGCTCTTATGGAAAGAAATTGGTACTTTTATTCACCAAAGTGGCATTCAGCTGATCACAGTGTATAGTCAGGACATTAATAATGTGAAAAATTACTTCAAAGAGTTCTCATCAAAAAATCCTCCACGTGCAGCAATGACAGCTTTATAGATCCTTGGCATTCTAGCTGTCAGTTTGTCCAGATACTCAGGTGACATTTCACCCCACACTTCCTGTAGCACTTGCCATAGATGTGGCTGTCTTGTCGGGCTCTTCTCACACACCTTACAGTCTAGCTGATCCCACAAAATCTCAATGGGGTTAAGATCCATAACACTCTTTTCCAATTATCTGTTGTCCAATGTCTGTGTTTCTTTGCCCACTCTAACCTTTTCTTTTGTTTTCTGTTTCAAAAGTGGCTTTTTCATTGCAATTCTTCCCATAAGGCCTGCAGCCCTGAGTCTTCTCTTTACTATTGTACATGAAACTGGTGTTGAGCATGTAGAATTCAATGAAGCTGTCAGCTGAGGACATGTGAGATGTGACTATTTCTCAAACTAGAGACTCTGATGTACTTATCCTCTTGTTTAGTTGTACATCTGGGCTTCCACAGCTCTTTCTGTCCTTGTTAGATCCAGTTGTCCTTTGTCTTTGAAGACTGTAGTGTACACCTTTGTATGAAATCTTCAGTTTTTTGGCAATTTCAAGCATTGTATAGCCTTCATTCCTCAAAACAATGATTGACTGACGAGTTTCTAGAGAAAGCTGTTTCTTTTTTGCCATTTTTGACCTAATACTGCCCTTAAGACATGCCAGTCTATTGCATACTGTGGCAACTCAAAAAAAACAAACAAAAAAAAATATAAAATAAACCCACAAAGACAATGTTAAGCTTCATTGAACAAACCAAATAACTATCAACTGTGTTTGATATAATGGCAAGTGATTTTTCTAGTAACAAATTATCAATTTATCATGATTACTCAAGGATAACGTGTTGGAGTGATGGCTGCTGGAAATGGGGCCTGTCTAGATTTGATAAAAAATGACTTTTTGTACAGAAACATTTCTTTTACAGGTAGGGTTAGCATTAGTCTGTATTAATAAAAATTAGATTTATTTAAAAAAAATACAAATCTCTTGTATGTAGCCATTTATGTGCATGTTGAGGCTACCAGTGATGTGCAATACTTGGAATTTTTTGCCTTTGTGGGAATTCCTTCATGGTGAACTGATAAGCAAATGTTGAGAGATGAGCTGAGAATACACAGCTCACGACTTTGCTGCTTTCACATCAAACAGGACTGTGGCACTTCATTACCATCTCCACCACTCCTCCATACTGTCTGCTCATTATAGAGGTCACCTATTTAGCAATACAAGATGTCTCAGACACTCAACAGTCAACACAATCTCTGGCCGACACAGTTCTAAAACACTCTGAAAATAGAAAAATATAGAATTTAACTTCCTATTTTCCTTTAAAGTTGTAGACCTATTTTAAAACTTTTGTTAAATCAGTTAGATACATCACAAAAAGAGCACAATGTCTCCTTTTGAAGGGCCGTGGCAGGACTGTCAGCATGTGCTGGAGTCAGGAGAGATGACCAGTGGCATCTATCTGGTGCGTCCACGCAACACCAACCGTCTGCTGCAGGCTTGGTGTGACCAAAGCAGAGCTCAGGGTGGGTGGACCATCATCCAGAGGAGACAGGATGGCTCTGTGAACTTCTTCAGGACCTGGGAGCAGTACAAGGTGGATATAATCTTTAGGCTACATTACATTATTAAGTTAAGAGCATCATGATGCTTACACACCTATTAATTATTATCCAGTCTTTGTTAATAGCCCTGTCCAAAATGAAGTATCACTTACATCACTTTGGCGAGGTAATGCTTTGAAATGCAATTTTTAAATTTTAATGCTTTTTAAATGCTTTTAAAAAGAAAATAAGGTTGGGCATAGAAATGCATATTCTTCAACTTCAAACTCTTCAGACATGTTTTGTAAGTTCAGTTCTCTGGTTTGTGTGCAGCTTTGTTGTGTCCTCTGTTTTACACTGGTGTCCGATTGAAGCAAAACAAAGTGGTTTCTCGCTTTAACACCCCATCTCGCGAGCGGGGCTGTGTATTCTGTTGCTCTTGTGAACTCTCATGAATGCGCACAGGACAGCAACGGTCAGTGAGCATTTTCACTAAATTATACATTAAATGAGTCTCATGGATGCCATGCAAGGTTCGGATGTGTGAACAGCGAGCTCTGCACACTTTGCTAGTTTTAATACTTTTTATGTCATAAACCGGTGAGATTCGATACACCCTGATCCTTAACTGTTCTAGAAAGACATTATGTCAAAGAATTCAAAATCCTCGGGTTCTGGAGACATTAAAAGACACTTACGTGCTCAAGCTGACACCCCTCTGGAGGCCTTGAGCCAGGGAACCAGGTTCCGGCTCGGCGAAACGCTGAGGGAGACAGGCCCTAATCAATTCTGGCTAAATTTCTGAGATCATCTGATAATGATCTCGTGTTATGCGAGGCGAGGAGTAAAGGAAGGCTTTCTTGGAAGAACCACAGCATTTTCTTTCTCCCAGACTTTGCGAATTAGAAAAGAGAGAAACGTGATTGATTCAAGGAATGCAAGAAACTCTTACATCGACGGAAGGTTGCTTTTGCACTGATGTTCCTGACCAAATTGAGAATAGATGCTAAGGATGGCCGTAAAATATTTACATGTCCCCAGCAAGCTATGTCCTTCATAAAGTCAATGGACTGAGTAAGTTATTTTGTGGTACTCACGTTGCAGCCAAGTGAGCCTGACTCACTGAACATTCACTTGACCGTCCAAGGAAACTGAGCGAAGTTTGTTTTGTGTAGTATCACTCCTTCGGAACAGTGTTGTGGATGAATCTGCACGTTCTTTGTGCTTATGCCTCCTATTGGTTGGAGTTTGTTTTGTGGAGTATTTCTTGTGGGACATTGGAGTGATTGGGTCATTTGTTGCACTCATGTAGCAGTCGAATAGCCGGCTCACTGAACATTTGTTTGACTGTCCAAGGAAACTGAACAACTTTTTTTTTGTTTTTTTTTGTGCTGGTTCCGCTAGTGGCTGGAGCTTGTTTTGTGGAGGAACACACCTTCAGGACAGTTATATGGATGAATCTACATGTTCTTTGTGTTTATTCTGCCTATTTGCTGGAGTTTGTTTTATAGATTTTCTCTGTTGTGTAATTCTGTCTCACAAAATTTGTATAGAAACACCAGACATGAGTGATCCGACGGCAAAGTTATCGCGGGTGCTCTTGTAGGCGTAGATGGACTGTTTGAGTTTAGAGGGATTGACGCCAGTTGGCGCTGTCGTGCGCAGGGTTAATGCGCATGTTTTTCTTTTTTCTGTTTGTTTGGTTCGGTGGGGAGTTTGGGGTTTGATTGTTGCACAAATGTTGGAATGTGGTCTTCCTAATTTTATTTTTGACACACAATCCATTTTTTCTAATGTCAAAATGTCAAATGTTAGTATGAGTGGATTGGCTCTCTCCACATGGAATGTGAATGGGTTGGGGCACCCCATAAAAAGAAGGAAGGTTATTTCTTTTCTTAAACGTAAGAAATGTGATAAAGTGTTTCTTCAAGAAACACATCTTTCCCCGCAGGAAGCTGAAAAATTTGGGAAGATATGGGGTGGGCATGTTTTCTTTAGTGCTGGCTCAAGTAAGAGAAGGGGAGTCACTACACTGATAAGTAAGCATCAACAATTCAAATGTTTCAGACAGATTAAAGATAAATTAGGAAGAGTCATTATAGTTTTAGCAGAAATTCAGGGGCAAAGTTTGATTTTGGCTAATATTTACGCACCTAATGCTGATGATCAGGGCTTTTTTATAGATCTTGAAGGGATGTTGCAAGCCGCTGGCACCCCTCATGATATAATATTGGGAGGAGACTTTAATCTTTCTATGGACTCAATTCTTGGTCACAGTGAAGCAAAAGTGTGTAAGCCCCTTAGAGCAACATTGACACTTCACAGGATGTGTAAAAACCTTGGTCTTACAGATATTTGGAGACTTTTGAACCCATCTGTTAGGGACTATACATTATTTCATCAGTCCATAAGATTTATTATAAAATAGGTATTTTTTATATCCGAGTCCCTCATTTCATCTGTTGCTGATTGCTCAATTGGAAATATCTTAGTCTCAGCTCACGCCCTGGTGAGTTTAGAGATGTTGCCACTTACAGAGAAAATTAAATCATATAGTTGGTGCTATAATGTATCCCATTTTTCCAAAATCCTGAATTACAACAAATGTTAAAAGCTGAAATCATGGAGACCGACTGGTCCTCAGTATCCTCTGTGGGCGTGGCTTGGGAGGCACTTAAGGTGGTTCTTAGGGTTCGGATCATTCAGTATGCCTCATTCACCAAAAAATCCACAGCACAAGAACTCGTGGAGTTGGAAGGGAATATTAAAAGTGCCGAGGCAGAGCTGAAGTGCCGAATGTCATCTGATGGCCTCAGAGAATTGACCCGATTGAAATACAGATATAATACTATTTTGTCACGGAAGTTGGAGTTTTGGTTATTCAGAGCAAGACAGTCATATTTTGAGTTGGGGGGCAAAGCAGGAAAACTTCTGGCTAGATATATAAAGCAGAGAGAGTCCTTTTCTACCATTCCCTCAGTGAAATCTGCTTGTGGTGAAATATTTATCTCGGTCATTGATATTAATAATGCTTTTAAAAAGTTCTATGTTGATCTTTATAGTTCCACGTCTTCGTCTACTGATGAAGATATTAGAAACTTTGTGGATCCATTAGAACTTCTTAAACTGACGAATGAGCAAAACAATTCTCTTGATTATGAGATAACCTTGGAGGAGCTTGACGAGGTAATTAAGGCCCTGCCTACAGGCAAGGCTCTTGGGCCAGATGGCTTTGCCGCTGAATTTTTTAGACCTTATGCTACAGAACTGGCTCCACTTTTGTTAGAAGTTAATATGGAATCATTAAAGAATGGAAAGCTTCTGCCAACCATGACACAAGCCCAGATCAGTCTGATTCTTAAAAAGGACAAAGATCCAAGCAAGTGTAAGAGTTACCGTCCAATTTCCCTGAACCAGCTAGACGTAAAAATATTGTTAAAAATTTTGGCTAACCGATTAAGTATGATGACATTATGGCATCATGACTCCGGTCGCTGCCATCTCACTTGATGCCGAAAAGGCATTTGATATGGTAGAATGGGATTATCTTTTTAAGATTCTGGAAATATACGGGTTTGGGAATACTTTTATTGGATGGATTAAGTTACTTTATAGACACCCGGTAGTGGCGGTACAAACGAATGGATTAATTTCAGATTATTTTACTCTGGATAGGGGCACTCGGCAGGGTTGCCCTCTTTCCCCATTATTGTTCTGTCTTGCCCTGGGACCATTATCAGCCGTGAAAAGAAAGGAAGATGATTTTCCAGGGGTGGTAGTGGGAGGTATGGCGCATAAGCTTTTGCTTTACACAGATGATATTTTATTATTCGTCTCTGAGCCTACTAGATCTATGCTTTGCCTCGACAGAATTATTCATTCCTTTTCTAAGTTCTCAGGATACAGAGTCAATTGGTCTAAATCCAAAGCTTTGGATCTGACAGCTTACTTTTTTAGCCGGGCGCCTTCCAGTGGCCCAAGCAGGGCATTAAGTATTTGGGCATTTTATTCCCAGCAAATTTGTGTGAGTTAATTTTGACCCCTTAATAATAAGGTTTTTGAGCGATGTGGGCAGGTGGGCTTCATTACATTTATCTATGATTGGGAAGGTTAATGTTATTAAAATGAACTAACTTCAAAATTCAACTAACTGCTAACTGATGTCCCCCTCTCTTATTTCAAGCAATTTGATAGCATAGCGAAGTCCTTCATTTAGAATGGTAAGCGTCACATATTACATTTCAATAAGTTACATAGGCCAACTGACTGGTGGTGTGTGAAGATCCAAGAATTTTGGTTGAGGGTTCAGAGTTTTATGTGTGATGTATTGGGCACTCAAATTTCATTTTGCCCCAGACTCAATGGAACGGTTATTAATATAGGGGATGGGTACATAAAAATTGGGTCCTGGCTGGTGTTATGATCAGAAGACAGGTCATCCTTAGGGGATGGAAGTCGGCTGGATCGCCCTCGTTTCGGGAGTGGTGCACGGAGTTGGGCAGGGTGGCGGCATTTTAGGGGATGATATATAGAAGGCTGGGCAACATGGGTTTATTTAATAAAAAATGGGGCAGTTATTTGGATGTTTTGGAGGGCTCTCGGGGGGGAGACAATGGAGGGAGATAGACAATGTTAAATGTGTGCATGCATTCAAATGTATGTTTGGATGGAAGGGTTTTAAGTTCATATAATTTGATTCCGTATTTTCTGTCATGTTTATTCAATCTGTGACTGGAATCATTAAAAACTGTTAATAAAAAAAATAAAAATATATATATATTTTTTTTAAATTGGCCAAAAATTATACATTAGATTTCGTCTTGTTTCTCACCAAACCTTATTATATGCCTTCAGAACAAGGCAGGAGTCGCATACAATAATTTATTAGACTTCCGAATTATACTTTTGCATCCTTTAAGAAGCTTGAAGAGGTGGTCACCAGAAACTGCTATTGTATTGTGTCATCACTGAGCACAAATCCCCCCCCCCCACACACACACAATTTCTTACTTTGTGTTTAAGGGATTGTTCAAAAATGAAAATTCTCTTATCATTTTCTCACCTTCATGTCATCACAGATTTGACTTTCTTTCTTCAGCAGAACACAAACAAAGATTTTTAGAAAAATATCTCAGCTCTGTGGGTCCATTTAATGCAAGTGAATGGTGATCAGAACTTTGTAGTTCCGAAAATCACATAAAGGACACATGAAAGTAATCCATAAGTCTCCAGAGTTTAAATCCATATCTTCAGACGCAATATAATAGGTGTGGGTGAGAAACATAACAACACAGGGACCAGTAAACAATGACTGAATTTTCATTTTTGGGTGAACTATCTCTTTAAGAGTGCACCCAGTAACTTTTTGAATATGTCTTCTTGGACTTACACTGACATCTAGTGGTGTGGATGCACCATAATTCAAATACAATAGTTTTCAGTTAAGGTGCCATTGTAGATAATCACTATTTACATTCAGCCATGATTAATTTAATCGCTAAGTGAAAGTGTCCAATAACAGGGTGGTTACTAAGATTAAGTGTGTAGTTTTCAGCTGGTTATGTAATCCTAACATGGCAGCCCCCATGAGGGGACCCTCTCCATGTAGAATAACACAGCTTTATAAGGTTACTGATATGACAGGAGTCTTCTCATGTGAGTGCTCTTGTTTTACACATATGTTTCAAAATGACTATTCATTTCATTAGGAGTAAAACGTTTTTAATAAAGAAAAATTACTGAGTGCATCTTCAAGATGCAGGTCGCTGAAATACCATGCATAAAAGTAGCGCAATTGTTTAATGAATACCCACCAATATACTTTTTAAAATACTAAATAAAGGCTTATTTTAGAATAAATGTATGTTAATTACATAACTATTGACTGTCCACAGCAAGGCTTTGGGAATCTGGATGGAGAATACTGGCTGGGTCTGGAGCACCTGTACTGGCTCACCTCTCAGGCCACCTACAAGCTGCGCGTCTCCATGGAGGACTGGCAAGGACGTCAAGTGTTTGCGGAATACAACAGCTTTCGGGTGGAACCGGAGAGTGACTGGTATCGTCTACGGTTAGGCCATTACCAAGGCAACGCAGGAGACTCTCTCTCATGGCACAACAATAAAGCTTTCACCACTCTGGATCGTGATAAGGATGCTTACTCAGGTAATTAAACCTTAAGTCTGTTTGTACTTTGACAAAATCTCTGATCTGTCCTTAAAAAAACAATAGTCCAATCTGTGCTCTATCTTCCATAGGTAACTGTGCTCATTACCAGAAGGGTGGCTGGTGGTATCACATGTGTGCCCACTCTAACTTGAATGGAGTTTGGTACAGAGGCGGCCATTACCGAAGTCGATACCAGGATGGCGTTTACTGGGCGGAGTTCCACGGAGGCTCGTACTCCCTGAAGAGAGTTGCCATGATGATCAAACCTGTATAACATGAACAGAGACAAATCTGCAGACCACTCTGAGGACGTAGAGTACTTATAATGAGTTTTGTATAGAACAATGCAATGATAAAAACAAGATAATTAGCACTAATCGTCTTTAATGAGCTTCAGGAGATATTTATTGGCTCTCTAGCAATCGGAGATCAAGTCTTTAAAGGGATAGTTCACCCAAAATGAAAATACTTTCATCATTTACTGACCCTCATGCCATTACAGATGTGTATGAATTTCTTTCTTCTGCAGAACATGAAGATTTTTAGAAGAATATTTCAGCTCTGTAGGTCCATACAATGCAAGTGAATGGGTGCCAAAATCCACATCCGCATAAAAGTAATCTCAATTGGTTTAATCCATGTCTTCAGAAGTGATATGATAGGTGTGGGTGAGAAACAGATACATTTTTAAGTCATTTTTTTTATCATAAATTCTTCTCCTTGTCCACTAGGGGGCGATATGAACAAAGAATGTGAATCATCAAAAACAGAAGAAAAAGAATGTGAAAGTGAAAGCTAAAGTGGAGATTGACTGAGCAGGGAGGAGAATTTATAGTAAAAAAAAGACTTAAATATTGATCTGTTTCTCATCCACACCTATCATATTGTGTCTGAAGACATTGATTTAACAACTGGAGTCACATGGATTACTTTTAAGCTGCCTTTAAATGGATTTTGGAGCTTAAAAATTTTGGCACACCATTCACTTGCTTATGGACCTACAGAGCTGAGATATTCTTCTAAAAATCTTCATTTGAGTTCAGCAGAAGAAAGAAAGTCATACTCATCTGGGATGGCATGAGTGTGAGTAAATGACGATAGAATTTACATTTTTAGGTGAACCAACCCTTTAAGTTTCCTTAAAATTGTTGGTGCAAAGACCATTATTTGAATGATCTCATGCGCTATTGTATTTTGTTATATTTGATATTACTGTATTGTATTGCATTAACGTACATAATGTTTACTTTTTAGTTATTACTAAAGTGTTTATCATTCAGAATTATTGGCTACAGGTTTTTACTGTTTTACTCTTTTAAAGTACAACATATTGATAATGCAGAAGTGTTTGCTATGTTATTTTTAAGAACTTTGCTTCACACATTTTCTGTTCCGTTTAAGTGGTTTTCCTCTTCAAAATGTGATAGCATGGGCAGGATTTCCTGTTCAATTGTTTGCCATCATCTCAGGCATTAAACATCATGCTTATCGCAATTACTTGAAAATAAATCCTTTTCACAATCAGCTCTTGTTCGTCAAAAGAGACGCATCCATCATCCATCATTAACATCATTGCTCTTCATTTGTGCGCTGCTCATAATGCTCCTGTCTCAACAGCTGATAGGTCTCTTGCTAGTCACCCTTGCACATGGTGGTAAGTTCTCTCCATTTTGTACAGCTATCGTTTCTTTTTTTGAGCATCTTTCTGTGAATCCATATACTTGTTGTTCTGAGGATCTTGGTGGCTGCCTTTGAAAGGGAATGTCATAGCAGTATACAAGTCCTCCACAGAGTTGTGCTTCATTACACTTTTTTGTAAAGCAAGCCCTCTGTATTTCTTCTAAAACTGAAGCTGCTTTGGTTTGGATGCTCAGGTTGTTGGTGATGTGATTAAACCTGCATGCACATTTACATACAGAACTGGTTGCTTTAAAGTTGTGGGACTTTGCAGACAAGTTGTTCCACCAGATTTTGTTTAAGAGGTGACTTTCCTTCACAGATTTCATGTCTAATGCCAGAGACATCTAACTTTTTCATTAATATTTGTAAAGACTAAAAGCTTCCTGTTTTTCAAACTTCTAAGGAGGTCATAACAGATTTCTGTTATGCATGGGTTTAACATAGCAACACATATAAAAATACATTCTCTGAAATGAGCATGTGGAACACCAAAAGCTACTTTGGGACTTTTGAAACATTTTTAGAGGGAGTGGTTCATGATTCTGAACAAGAACCTAAGCATTAAGTGGGTTTCGCACTTCCAGTGCCTAAAAGTCTTCTTTTTCTTTAATACTTCAATAGTGTGAGAACATACAGTATCAATGAAATCATTTCATGTTAGAGAAGTTTTATAGATACTCTGAAGAACAGCAATTTGGACCAGGAAGCCATTAATTAGACAATGATGCAAAACAGAAGATAAGCACTTAAATACACTTCAGCGTTTCCCTTTGAGTTCAAAGCCTTCTTTTCTTGTCCAGCTCTTCTGTGTTCATGTATTGTGGAGTCTACAGGCCTTAACAGGGTCAACCAATAAAATAAGGCACTAAGATTTTGATAGTTATACATCAAAATATCATACATCATTATTTTTAGAGTTTTCCTGAAGAAAATGTAAGCAGTGCTTGCCTGTGCATAACTTGCTGCCATGATGCAGGGGTGTTATATATGGTTTCCAGGTAGTAGCCAGGCAGTTGCAAAGAAGTTAAATTTAATAGCTTAGAAAAGTAATAATAGATGTATCACTATCATTCATGTTCACTGCGCATTCATTTTTTCTATAAAGTCTTCCAAAAAGCATTCTAGCAATGAAGCAAACCAACCAGCTCCGAGGTGTATCACACGCACGGTCAGGTCTAAGGGGAAGTTTCTTGTGACTCCTAGAAAGTTCTGACAGAACTTCTTGTGACCCCCCCACTTCCCAAAGGTCAGTGCTCCCCCACAGATCTCATCCTAGTACTGACCCTGATCACAAGATTACATAGTTTGATCTGAAGAAAAAAGTATTTGTAAATCAGACAAAAAGACTGTGGTACAAGACTGTGTACTTAACGTTATTCATGGGGCCATGAACTACAATCCCATGAAGCACTGCGAATGATGTAATCAAATAAAAAATGATGGAAAGATTTAAAACTATTTGATTGATCATACTGTATATCATAGAATCAATATATTTTATTGCAAAATATTCAGATATTTGCAAAGAAACAAGCAGTCTGAAAGTGAAGAGAGACTGTCTGGATTGCATCATTCACAGTGAGTCATGAAACTGGGGGTTGCTGCAGCTTCAGTTTGTCACACTTTGGATTGTCTGATTGGTGGATCATTTATTTTGCTCAGGATCATGAGTAGTGTAGTTCTTCACCAGAAATTCTGCTACTAAACACGATTTTAAAAAAATGAAGTTGAATTAAACATTATGGCTTAAACATAAGCATATACCATCGGTTAACAACCTCTGGGAATTATTATTATTTTTATTTATTTTTATTTTTGCAATAGCAGCAACAAAGCGTTCAATTCTGGTTAGTTTGAGAGAAACAGTTATACATCCTCTTGAGTATAGCATTCATGTAACTAGTGTTGTCAAAAGTACCGGTACTTCAAATCAATACCAAGTTGATAGTAAAATAAAAAGATGTCAAGATACCAGTGTTTCTGCAGTACCGGTAGTACCGAGCACCAACTCTCTCCGGTACCAGCGTGCAGTATGACTGAAACACAACAGATTTAAAATGCTCACAGGCTTATTCTGAACATGTGCTCTGTTACTTGTTTTACACTGAAATAGACAATTAATCAAATTAAAATCGTGATATGTCCTAGTGTGATTTATTAAACCCCTAAAGGCTGCAATCTTCGTGTGGATGAGAAGCGTACTTTAAATGAATGTATAAATCCGACCGCTCCTACATTGGAAACTCTACGGACATTGAGAATCATTCACGTTGTATCAGATGACAAAGCGGAGCACTAATCCACTGTAAAGCGCATATTACATTATAACATTAAATAACAGCATTTACAATTTAACCTCAACTCAACTTTATTTATATAGCATTTAATACAAAAAAGTTGTAAAAATTCAAACACTCCAAAACTGTGTCATAGATATCATTTGTCAGACACAAAGGCCAGTGTAAAGAGATGAGATTTCAGACGTGACTTAAAAGTCTTCAGTGATCACACTGGGCTGTGTCGCAAACTGTTTATCCAGAACAGTGAAGCTTCTGGCAAAAATATGCTGGAGACATAAAATCACACCTGCGTTATAATAACCTATAATGCTATAAACCCACTATAAAAATGTTTCAGTCAAATATAAAAAACTTTAACCAATTATTTATCAATTTCGAACAATTTATAAACTTTTATTGAAACAATTCTACAAACAGATTTAAATTAATGATCATATAACATATAAAACTGTCTCTGTGAAAACCTGTGCTCCTGAAATAAAAGCATTTAAAGAGTATACATTATTAGCTAGTATTAGCATTATCTTTTTAGAAGTTATGGTGGTGTTAATCATTTTAGGGACTGTTATTAATTTTCCGTGTTTTAGACAGTTGATCAGTGATCAGCTCAATTCACACAGTTCGAGTGGGGAAATCCCCAACACTATGCCTGGATTATTTAATAAAATCTTTCTTGATTATTCTTTTTGAAAACATTGTTAGTGCACTGTTAATGTCTTTCAATATTCTTTTTTCTCCTCACATTTTCGTAAAGAGTCAAAAAAGTTTCAATGAAAATCATACAAATTTTGTCATAATCTTCTTTTTCTTGTCATCTTTGTTATTATTTATGAAATAAAAATACCCCGATACATTTTCGTCATTAGTTTCGTTAACGAGATTAACACAGAATACGGCGGTTTTCAAATAACATTAATGAATTGTCATCAATTTTTCATGCATATGCTGTTTTGACAGCACTTCACAGGGTGAGCTGGAATGCTGACAGGGGGTGCTGCAGCTCCCCCAGCACCCCTACTTCCAACAGCTATGAATATCACAGAGACTTTGGGATGAGCTGTTTTGATTTGGGCCATGAAGCAACCACCTAGCAACCAGGGAGAACACCCTTGCAACGCCCAAGCAACCATTCATAACACTTCAGCAACTGCATAACAATGCCCTGACAAAGCATCCCAAATCATTGTCAAATTGTAAATTATACTTGTATTACTCTATGCTCTAGCTTGCTTTTCAATGTATTTACAGTTACAGACGTTCAGTGTCCCCCTTATCAGCTCAGTCCGTCAAAAGTCGTGAGATACGGCGATTCTGTTTCAGTTAACTGCAGTACTTCTGTCCCTCATGATGGGATGGGCCTGGAATCCAGTGAGGGAGGAGTACCCTTGACCATTGACAGTCTGGTCACCTGGAGAGTGTCAAACCTGAGGCAATGGGATATAGAGCCAATCTGCTACATAAACTATAATGGAGAACAGTGTCTAATACCCATACCAATCATTATTTACAGTGAGTTTCATACTTTTCTGCTTTCCATTCACTGATATATCAATATCTGCATTGATTGCTGTATTGATTGAGAGTCTTTAAATCATTCTTCACAGAGACTCCAGGCAATGTGTCCATCAGCACAATAGATAACACTGTCATAGAAGGCAATCAGTATGAGCTCCAGTGTGACATTCAGGATGTGGCTCCTGTTAGTAATCTCAGTGTGAAATGGTACAAAGGACAGACTCTGGTGAATCTCATTAAATTTGATGACACCACTGAGACTCCAGTGAATGTCACTGCTACACTCTTCATCACTCCAAACAGAACTGATGATGGAGTTCAATACAGGTGTGAAGCAGAACTGGAACTGGGACCAGAAGGACCTCAACCTCCCCCTAGAGTGGCATCAGAATCTCTGAACATTGCAGTTCATTGTTAGTGATCAAAATGTCCCAATACACTTAAAAGAGCAAAAAGCTCTCAACATACATAAACTTCCAGAGCAGTAGTAATGTCAATGTGTCTCTTTTTTAGATAAGCCACAAATCAACTTTTGCAAAGACTGGTCACCAAATATATGGAGCTCATTGGGTTCCTATCCCTCAAATTCATTTTCTGTTGTGGGTAACCCTCCCCCTAACATCTCTTGGAGCCGTGGATCATCATCTGTCAATGTCTCCATGCTTCTTGACAAATATGACTCTGGCCAGTATAATATCACTGCCCATAATGAACATGGTTCCTCTTTCTGTATCGTAAACATCACAGTAGAGTGTAAGTATGCCAGTTCTTTAGTAACTGCTCTGTTAAAACCTGATCTTTAGTCATTTTCTTTAAGGTACCGAAGTGTGGACCGTATTGAAGTTGATGACTGTTTTCCCCAACATAGATCTTCCAGAGCTGAACTGCAGTAAAAGCCACCAAATAAAAGAGAAAACACTCTTTAAACCTCCTTGTTTAATAGATGGATTCCCAAAGCCTGATGTCTTCCTATACAAAGATGGAAAAGTTATCCAGCTTCCGTATTATCCCACATGGAATGATGGTGGCTGGTATCATTTAACTGCAAGTAACAAATATGGAGCGGTGCATGATAATTTCACCATCAACATCCTGTGTAAGTTGCTCATCTTTTGAGCAAAGAATCTTAGATTTTTTTTTTCTTTGACAAACTTTTCCTTATATATTTTCTGTGAGGTAAAATGAAATCTCTTTAGAGATTAACGACAGAACACTAACCAAGGCTTTAATACATTGTTGCGCTCTGTCAGCATTCTTGTTTCTCAAAATACACTTTTCAGTACTTTTTACTACTTAGTATTAATGTCAATGTGTCTCTTTTTCAGATAAGCCACAAATACATTTTTGCAAAGACTGGTCACCAATGATATGGAGCTCAATGAGTTCCTATCCCTCAAATTCATTTTCTGTTGTGGGTAACCCTCCCCCTAACATCTCTTGGAGCCGTGGATCATCATCTGTCAATGTCTCCATGCTTCTTGACAAATATGACTCTGGCCAGTATAATATCACTGCCCATAATGAACATGGTTCCTCCTTCTGTATCGTAAACATCACAGTAGAGTGTAAGTATGCCAGTTCTTTAGTAACTGCTCTGTTAAAACCTGATCATTTGTCATCTTCTTTAAGGTACCAAAGTGTGGACCGTATTGAAGTTGATGACTGTTTTCCCCAACATAGATCTTTCAGAGCTGAACTGCAGTAAAAGCCACCAAATAAAAGAGAAAACACTCTTCAAACCTCCTTGTTTAATTGATGGACTCCCGAAGCCTGATGTCTTCCTATACAAAGATGGAAAAGTTATCCAGCTTCCGTATTATCCCACATGGAATGATGTTGGCTGGTATCATTTAACTGCAAGTAACAAATATGGAGCGGTGCATGATAATTTCACCATCAACATCCTGTGTAAGTTGCTCATCTTTTGAGCAAAGAATCTTAGATTTTTTTTTCTTTGACAACCTTTTCCTTTGACACTTTCTGTGAGGTAAAATGAAATATCTTGAGAGATTAACGACAGAACTCTGACCAAGGCTTTAATACATTGTTGCACTCTGTCAGCATTCTTATTTCTCAAAATTCACTTTTCAGTACTTTTTACTACTTAGTATCAATGTCAATGTGTCTCTTTTTCAGATAAGCCACAAATACATTTTTGTAAAGACTGGTCACCAAAGATATGTAGCTCATTGAGTTCCTATCCCTCAAATTCATTTTCTGTTGTGGGTAACCCTCCCCCTAACATCTCTTGGAGCCGTGGATCATCATCTGTCAATGTCTCCATGCTTCTTGACAAATATGACTCTGGGCAGTATAATATCACTGCCCGTAATGAACATGGTTCCTCCTTCTGTATCGTAAACATCACAGTAGAGTGTAAGTGCGACCCTTTTTTAATGAGTAAGCTCATAGTGCATTAACTAATGTCAAAGGGATAGTTCACCCAAAAATTTTAATTCTCTCACCCTCATGCCATCCCAGATGTGTATGACTGTCTTTCTTCTGCTGAACACAAATGAAGATTTTTAGAAGAATATTTAATCTCTTTTGCTCCTCGCAATGCAAGTGAATGGTGACCAGAACTCAGAGGGACCAAAAATGACATAAATGGAGGCATTAAAGTTATCCATAAGCCTCCAGTGGTTAATACATGTCTTCTGAAGTGATATGTTAGGTGTGGGTGAGAAACAGATCAATATTTAAGTCCTTTTTTAACTGTAAATCTACACTTTAACTTTCACTTCCACATTCTGGTGTGGAAGGGACTTTCATTTTCACATTCAGCCACCAACTGGTTAGGGCTGGTCAAAGGTGGAGATTGACAGTAAAAAGGACTTAAATATTGATCTGTTTCTCACCCACACCTAACATACCACTTCAGAAGACCACTGGAGTCTTATGGATTACTTTTATGCCACAATTTATGTCATTTTTGGTCCCTCTGAGTTCTGGTCAGCATTCATTTGCATTGCGAGGAGCAAAAGAGCTGAAATAAAAAAAATCTTCATTTGTGTTCAGCAGAAGAAAGAAAGTCATTCACATCTGGGATGGCATGAGAGTGAGTAAATGATGAGAGAATTTTAATTTTGGGGTGAACTATCCCTTTAAAAAATGCAACTTTCAATTTTTAAAATGTATTAGCATATTTTGAAAATTACATTAACTAAGATTAATAAATGCTGTAAAGGTATTCTTCATTGTTATTTAATGTTATCTAATGTTGTTAATTAATATTAACAAACTGAACCTTATTGTAAAGTGTTACAAAAAAATGTTGTGGAGTTTATGTGGGATATATATATATATATATATATATATATATATATATATATATATATATATATATATATATATATATATAAGCAATGGTGTAAGAAAAATAAACTTGTTTTCCCTTTGAATCAAGTTTTTATTTTATTTCCCCATTAGCAACCAGCTTTTTATTTCTCATTTTAAGCATAAACATTACAAAATTTTATTGTATGAATAATCTGAAAACATGCCAAAATATCATATGTCATTTTGCTTAAAGTTAATTTGTCTTGTTTTAAGAATGTATAGATAGTTTTCCAGGAAAACGAGACAAAAATACTCATAGAAAATGATTTTTATTTTACAGTTTCCTTAATTTAAGAGATTTCTTGCAACCGGCAGCTAATCTGATGTCATCTTTATGATCTTCATTTATGTTGTCAGAATTTATACTGATGACTGTTTTCCATAACTTAGATCCTCCAGAGCTGAACTGCAGCGAAAGCTACCAAATAAACGAGAAAAACTTCTTTAAACTTCCTTGCTTAGCTGATGGATTCCCAAAGCCTGATGTCTCCGTCTACAAAGATGGAAAACTTATCCTGCCCTCATATTTTCTCACAAGGCATGATAGTGGCTGGTATAATTTAACTGCAAGTAACAAATATGGAACTGTGTATCGTAATTTCACCATCAACATCCTTTGTAAGTCGCTGACCTATAGAGACAGACTTGACAAACTTCTTGACAAACTTTTCTATTGAAAAAAACTAAATTTCTAAAAAGGCTTTATTGTGCACTGTTCAATTCTGACAACATTTTATGCTTTTGAATTTTGACCTAAATCAATTTCGGTCTTCCAACAGATGCCCCAGTGCTTGAGACCACGCCAGAAACATTTGTGGTGGTAGAAGACAGCAGTATAACCCTCGAGTGCAGCTCCACTGGTAACCCAGAACCTGAAATGTGGTGGAGCTTTAACAATAAAAGCATCTCCACTGAGAGGCGCCATCGTCACATCACTTTCAACATTCAGAAAGCCACGTCTACCAGTGCTGGAGTTTATAAATGTATTGCCACGAATAGATTTGGACGTCAGGAGAAGAACTTTATTGTGAAGATAAAAGGTTGTGAAATTAAGCTGATATTATGGGGATTTATATTCCCCATTAAATATTGTTTCAAGCTTTTAATGTGGTGCTATATTACAAGTTACAATCTTTTAATTTGGTGCTATAGCCTGTTACTGTACAGTGATTTTCTACCATGCTCTAACACAAAAAAACCTCTTATGCTAGTTATTTACAGTTTTATACAATTTCTTCATTAACTAAACAATCCTTTTTCTGTTATCCTTTTTAGGCAACTTTCCCATCTACACTGTTGTAATTGGAGTCGCACTTGTACTGCTTATTTTGATCATCTTATTCTGTCTCTATATGTGGAGAAAGATGAAATCAAGTGGACATCATCAAATACAGGCAGAGAATGAAATGAGTCTGTTAAGGAATTGAGGATTGTCTACACTGGACGCGTCGTGACGCGAAACGACGCAACGGCTTGAGGCTGTCTATACTGAAAGCGTCGAAGTGAACCGTCTAAACGATGAACAGACAGCACTAAACAATCAGTTGTGAGCTCCAGTACACTCCAGCAACAGTTAAAGGTGCACTCAGTATTTTTTCTCCCAAACAAATGAATAGCCATATTGAAACATACGTATAAAATCATGGCCACTCACTTGAGTTGAAGACACCAGTTATATCAGTAACCTTATAAAAGCTTTTTTTATTCTATATGGAGAGGGTCCCCCATGGGGGCTGCCATGTTAGGATCACATGACCAGCCGAATACTACTTGCTTAATCTCAGTGTAACTGCCCTGTTATTGGACATTGTCACTCGTGGATTAAATGAATCATGGCTGAGTGTGAATAGTAAATTTCTAGAACAGCATCGATAGCTGAAAACTATTGAGTTTGAATGATACTGCATCCAGGCCCCTAGGTGTCAGTGTAAATCCAAGATGACAAAAAATGTGCACCTTTAAATCAGCGAATAACCTGTATCATACTTTATTTTCAATGGAAATCCACTGGTATAAACATTTTATTATTCTTGTAATGTTATTGTTGCTAAAAAGTGTATATGTGGATAGAAACAAAAGTACTTAATTTAGTATTCCAGAGACCAGAAACATCACAAGCTGGCTTTAATGCAACAGTCTGAAGTTATTTAAATATGAAATGAATAAAATTCATGGCAGAATGATGAATGATATGGCAAGCAAAAGCATTTAATTTCAGACAGATGGGATAATAAAGTGGCTAGAGTATCTCTGAAGCGCGCCAGCAACTGTTGGCACTGTGACACGCCACAATGGCGCTTCCAGTGTAGACAGGGTCATTGAAAATAATGGGGAAATATAAGCTTTTGACTTCATCAAATTACCTGCATTGAACAAAAAACATTATATTAAAAATCACATTGCATGGCAACATAAATACATACATAGGGTGGATTAGGGTAATGTGGGACACTGACTAATGTGGGACACCTAAGCTCCAGTGCATTTATCTCTTCTTTTACAACATTAAAGTGAACATTGGTGTTGAATCCAAGCAGGGGTGTCAAGTGGTTGAAATCACGTGACATTGCGGAAGTGATGTCATTAATGTGGGCGGGAAAATAGTCAAAAAGGAAGTACCCCTTGTGAAGTCCACTCAAAGGTCAATGACATAGGATTTAGACAAAATTAATTTTAAGGATATAAATTGGTTATAAATAAAACAATGTTCTAAATTGTTATCAAATTATGTTTGTGATGTATTTGTACATAAAATGATGCAATAAAATTGTGAAAATGTGTTAAAATATTTTCTAATTGAAGCAATCTTTGTCGTACCACTTTGGAAAAGGTTGTTTCGAAAGTGGGACAGCATGTTTTGACATGTGGGACTACATTATTCAATTGAGAAAATATGCATTATGAAAGTTAAATGCCCTACATGTATTTTTGTTCAATATTTGGGCTTATAATGCAGCAATATTATTTGTTTTAAGATCAGGATTCAAAACCTTGTCATGATTTGCCAGTTAGCTAGCTTATGGTTTAGCTAACTAGCTACCTAGATAGCTAAGTCAAAGAAGTAGCTTTTAGTCACACTGATATCAAATATAAGATGGCACATTTCTTTTTAATTCCGTGCATAGAACAAATTAATTTTCTTATCCATCTATAAATTGATTCCTAAATGCAATGTATTACAGATTACAATGGCGTCCCAGATTTCAGCGCGAGCTGTCCCAGATTAGAAAATCCACAAATTCTTAAACAATTTGGCACGAGGAACACTAATATATGTGCCATTTTCCCTTTGAGTACAATATCTGAAAATTGTCTTCTGATATAATAAAGGGACATCTTGGGGATTTCATAATGATAAAAGGTGTTGATATATTTTGGCTTCATATGGAAATATGGTACACAATTCAGAATTGCAAAAAGTGTCCCACATTACCCTAATCCACCCTACCCTATTTCAAAGGTTTATTTTTCAGAATCCTCAAACATGCTTCATAGTGTACAGCATGCAAGTGTAAAAAAATTGTCATGTTACAGTATATGACTTTTCAGTTCAGGTGTATAAAAAAAGCTAAATGTGTCGTTTTTGTCCTGAATAATCAATAAATACGTGAAAATAATGCACATTTGCAATATTTTGTTTTCAGGACGAGTATTGTTAAAGTTGTTAACATGTGGTGTTAATGATTTAATAAAGGTCCTGCCCCCTCCTCTGTTTTTGAAGAAGTTTTTCCTCTTGCATATTGGAATAACCTGTGAGGGCTAGTGGAAACACGATCCGGCGGCTCCTTTAAGAATTACGGATCTGGGAGTGACGCCGCAATGAAATCCAGTTGATCCTTTTCGCTTTGCAACGAAAATTAGTTGTGCACGCGCACAAGTAGCTTGCGCTGGCGACCTGCCTGCTGTTTATGTGTCGCGCGCGAAAGTGGAAAAAAAGAAATGACTCGCTTTTTTTGATCCGTTGTTGAACATATGTTACTCTTTTAAGTTGGGATAACTTTTCCGCCTTGTAGAGTGGAGCAGGAGAGCTGAACATGGACTGGGGCACTGAGCTTTGGGTAAGTTCGGAGGAGAGACTCATCCCGCTATTTTATGTTATATTCTTGTGCTCACGCGCCGATTGAACGTGATTGATGAGCTCGAGCGGAATACATACGCGTAAAGAATTGTGATTTATTTATGAAAATTTACTCGGAACATAGCAGAAGACATATATGAACAATAACAATATTGCTGACCCAATTCTTCAAAATTCTCAGTTGTCATCTTTAATTCGACGAATTGCTACGATTAATGTAAACATTTACGCTAAAACGAAGTTAAGTAGTATCACAACAACAACAACAACAGTATCGCTGTTGACTTCATATAATCAGTTTCGGCGGCCCTAGTCTCCATCTACACTCTGTTTATAATAGCGAACTGTAAAATAATTATTATCAGCGAATTTTACCCTTCTATGCTGCAGTTTAGCCATTAGTTTGCAGGATAATTGTTTATTCACGATGACAGACATAACTTTTGATTACATATTACAAAGCAATGTTATGTTTAGTAAAGGCTTTTCTTGACTACCAGGCTGCTTTGGAAATGTGCTTTGATATTGCCCTTAGGCTTCAAAAAGCTGTATATTGGTCATGCTCATTGCATTGCAAGCTGCTGGTTTACCATTAATAATGTATGTTACTGTTTGGTTTTTATGTTTACTACTGATTAATTGAGTTTCACAAGCAGTCTCTATGAAGTCAAATGTGATACCTGATAGAAGATCTTGTGAATTGATGTCTAGCACCTTGATTGGCACTTTTAAATTTAGTGACAGACAGCAGTTGGGTTTGCTTGAATTGTTTATCATTTGAAAAGGTGTATTCCCCTAAACAGTCATATTTTGGGAATTTTGTTCTGGATAGATACATATATAACCAGTGATTACACAACAGTGTTTTTTTTTAAAAAGTGTTTGTTACCCACTCATGCACTTTCACAAAAGTAGAATCGGGTTAGAGAAATAGTTGCAGCTTGTTTCTGATTGCATCCAGCTTGTATTGAATTAGTGCTCCCATTTGCCTGACCACCATGCAATGTCCCCTTTACAAAGGTTCCCATCTTTTTCACCACAGCCGGATATTTTACTCCCTACATGCATGCCGTATGTAACTGAAGCGTTGCGCTGAAGTGGGTGGGGATTTTCTGACCTCATTGCTGTTGCTCCCCCTAGGCCTCTGTCCTGTGTCCCCTTTCCATCTTCTAGGCTACTGCACCAGCCTAATTAGTTTTGCCCTCATTTAATACAAAACACATCATCCGGTCCATGTTGCTGTGTTTATCTTGGTGTTCTGCTTCACTAAAGTTTTCCATTTTTGTATGAACTCCTGTGCCACATTGTAATGTTTAATTTACATGTTTTCTTAGGGCTGTTGGTGATCGGGAAATGCAATTTTTATGGGTTTCGGCTCTGTTGTAGACAGAAGTGAAAGTTGAAAGGGACTGGTATGGGCTTGTGTTTCTAGGGCTTCTGGTTGTCCCTTACCCAGGTGGAAAGTGTGTGCATGCCTGTGGTTGAAAGTTTTGAATGAGTCACACACTGTGTAAATCAGGAGAGGGAATAGGGCCAGGGCTTTCTCGTAAGTCTAGGCTTGGTTTTACCTTCACTTTAAGCAATGTCTAACCTAATTGGTTTTGGTCAGGTTAGTCAGGGTTATAGACAGGCCTGTGGCATCTGTCCACTCCTTTGCTGTTAATCTGCTAATTATTTTTGGCAGCTCACGATTTCCATCTGCCACTTGGTGAGAGTGTGACAGATTTTTGTGTATGTAAGTGTTTGTATGAATTCTTCTTGAACTTTTTGATGAATGCAGCACAGCAGGCTCCTTATTAAGTCATTACAGAATGAGGAAGGACAGTGGCATTTGGCTCTGCCTGGACTCTCCTCTCAGAGGGAGGCTGTAGACTGGTGCTCAAGCTGGGAAAGTTGGTTTGCATTGCACTGTGGGGAGGAGGAGTCAGTGACAGGGGAAAAGTACAAGGGGGAGGGGTCAAGACCAGGCTGAATACAATGCTATTGATAACAGAAACCCTGCTGTATATTATGTCTAGACTTGGTTTAATAGCTTGAGTGGTTGTTATCAAAGAGGATCTCTGCTGGTTCAGAGATTGTGATGATAGCTGTTGGTGTGAATCCATTCTGGAGGTTGTTTGAAGTCACTGCTGATGCAACTGATGAAAGTCTAGTGGATGCTGTTTTAAAGCATGAACTGCATTTACAGTTTATTTTCGGGTGAATCTGTCAACATATGTCTGGGTTATATTTCACCTAGACACAAAATGGAAAAAAGAAATTATACTTTGCATTATTTTTTAAAAATATTAAAGGGATAGTTCACCCAAAAATTATTTACTCACCCTCATGATATCCCAGGTGTCTATGACTTTCTTTCTTCACCAGAATATATTTGAAGAAAAATATCTTAGCTCAGTAGGTCCTTAAAATGCAAGTGAATGACGATTTCTCATTTGATGCTCCAAAAATCACAGACAGTCAGCATAAACATCATCCATACGACTCCAGTTGTTAAATTAATGTCTTCTAAAGTGACACGATTATGTTTGGTGAGAAAAAGATCACTATTTAACTACTTTTTAACAGTTCGCGTGTATTATGTAATCACATTGGCTTTTGAAATGAGCAAGAACTGAGGCACGTGCATCACAGACGGAAGAGCAGCACTGTTTACAAGTGAGAAGGAGGAACGCTGTACAGAAGCTTGGTTGTTTTTGGTTTAGATCTGTATTTATCTGTTTCTTTACTCACAATGGTGCGTTTTTGTGCTCATCCTGGATGTCTCAACTGAATGGACAACGTGAGATTACGTCTGTATCATGGCAACGGAATACGTCACACGAGAGACCGCTTGGACTCCACCCTCTCTTGAAGCTTACCTGAAGCGATTGATTAAAGTTAAAAAGTACTTAAATATTTATCTTTTTTCGCACCAAAAGTGATTGTGTCCCTTTAGAAGACATTAATTTAACAGCTGGTGTCATGTGGATGATGTTTATGCTCACTGTCTGTGATTTTTGGAGCTTCAAAAGAGAAATCTCCATTAACTTGCATTTTAAGGACCTACTGAGCTGAGATATTTTTCTTTTTTCCTTCAAATGTGTTGTTCTGAAGAAAGTCATACACACCTGGGATATCATGAGGGTGAGTAAATAATGAGAGAATTTTCATTTTTGGGTGAACTATCCCTTTAAGATTTTTGCATTGTGACATGATTTTCAAAAAAGTATACTCTGGCCTTAAAGAGTAGCTAATACTTAAGTATTCATGCTATTATTTCAGGAGCTCAGATTTTCACAACAAGGACTAGGCCTTTCACGGTTATTAAATAATTGTCTGTTTGTGGTTATTTGATCTAACTGCGGTTATTTGAGACAACCGTGATTATTGAGCATTCAAATTCCAATCATATTTTAATGGCCAAATAAGAAAACGTTAAGCTGATAATGTTAAGTATTAATTGCATGAACGGTGCGTTTGGGTGTCATTCAAAGTTTCAGCTCTGAGTCCGAGTGTCACTGAGCTGCACTGCGGACATCAACCAGCTCCTGTCCTGAAGAGCGAGTGTGAAGCGCTTGAGAGGTTCGCGCCAAATGCTTGCGAAAATATAAACGAACAAGTATAAACTTTGATAGTGAATGCAAAGTGCTCCGGTTTCACTTTAAAATGATCGTGTTAATGGCAAATGTTACTGGTTCATACACGCAGTGTTAATGATACGCAGTAACATGCATTTCTGAAATGAAATCTCAAAGGTTTTGCTTCATGACAAATAAGGGCTCGTGGGTTTAATCAGAGCATTAAAATAATTTGTGAAAGTGAAGAAATTAGGAAAGAAATGTTTTTCTATTGTATAAAAATCTGTTACAGTTTGACATCCGTCTTTTCATTTTGCACATTGTCATCAACCAGGGCTCAATGCTAAGGATATTTTTTCATTCTTTGACCTGCCAAAATTTTCACTGGCCCCAACACAAAAATTAAAAACAGCTGTTTTTACCATCATATCTTTTAAAAAAATGTGTCCGAAGCTCAGATGAAGTCAGAAGTTTACATACACCTTAGTCAAATACATGTAAACTCAGTTTTTCACAATTCCTGACATTTAATCATAGAAAACATTCCCTGTCTTAGGTCAGGATCACTATTTTAAGAATGTGAAATATCAGAATAATAGTAGAGAGAATTATTTTTATTTTATTTCTTTCATCACATTCCCAGTGGGTCAGAAATGTACATACACTTTGTTAGTATTTGGTAGCATTGCCTTTAAATTGTTTAATCTGGGTCAAATGTTTTGGGCAGCCTTCCACAAGCTTCTCACAATAATTTGCTGGAACGTTGGCCCATTAATCCAGACAGAACTGGTGTAACTGAGTCAGGTTTGTAGCCTCCTTGCTTGCTCACACTTTTTCTGTTCTGCCCACAAATTTTTTATCTGATTGAGGTCAGGGCTTTGTAATGGCCACTCCAGTACCTTGACTTTGATGTCCTTAAACCATTTTGCCACAACTTTGAAGGTATGCTTGGGGTCATTGTCCATTTGGAAGACCCATTTTCGACCGAGCTTTAACTTTCTGGCTGATGTCTTGAGATGTTGCTTCAATATATCCACATAATTTTCCTTCCTCATGATGCCATCTATTTTGTGAAGTGCACCAGTCCCTCCTGCATCAAAGCACCCCCCCCAACATGATGCTGCCACCCCCATGCTTCATGGTTGGGATGGTGTTTTTCGGCTTGCAAGCCTCACCCTTTTTCCTCCAAACATAACGATGGTCATTATGGCCAAACAGTTCAGTTTTTGTTTCATTAGACCAGAGGTCATTTCTCCAAAAAGTAAGATCTTTGTCCCCATGTGCACTTGCAAACTGTAGTCTGGCTTTTTTATGGCAGTTTTGAGCTGTGGCTTCTTCCTTGCTGAGCAGCCTTTCAGGTTATGTCGATATAGGACTTGTTTTACTGTGGATATAGATACTTGTCCACCTGTTTTTTCCAGCATCTTTACAAGGTCCTTTGCTGTTGTTCTGGGATTGATTTGCACTTTTCACACCAAACTACATTCATCTCTTGGAGACAAATTCTGATTCTGTCGTCTATAAGAATGCTGTAAATGGGGGGCCTGGGTAGCTCAGTGAGTAAAGACGCTGACTACCACACCTGTTAGCCAGTTCAAATCCCAGGGTGTGCTGAGTGACTCCAGCCAGGTCTCCTGAGCAACCAAATTGGCCCGGTTGCTAGGGAGGATAGAGTCACATGGTGTAACCTCCTCGTGGTCGCTATAATGTGGTTCTCGCTCTCGGTGGGGCACGTGGTGAGTTGTGTGCGGATGCCGCGGTGGATGGCGTGAAGCCTCCACACGCATTATGTCTCCGTGGTAACGCGCTCAACAAGCCATGTGATAAGATGCGCAGATTGACGGTCTCAGACGCTGAGGCAACTGAAATTCGTCCTCCGCCACCCGGATTGAGGCGAGTCACTACGCCACCACGAGGACTTAGAGCACATTGGGAACTGGGCATTCCAAATTGGGGAGAAAAAGGGGAGAAAAAAAAAAAGAATGCTGTAAATGACCTCAGACATCTCAGCTCAGGATTTGCTTTGAGTTCAGTTCACTTTATTTCCACAGAGCAGTTCGTTGTGAGCGCAACTCTGCAGGCTCACTTTATATATAGCCTATACATCTGTGATTAAATCATAAAATAATACAAAAACACGTTCACCTTGAACCATGATTTATATTTCAGTGATTATTATCATCATTATAATTATTATGTTTACATTTAGAATTGTTTTTAGATCTTAATATGTATTAGTCATTTTCCATTGTTGTCATAGACGTATACTTGCCTGACGGTAAATGGAAATGTGGTTATATATGTTTTTTTTTTAATTCTTTTTATTTTTTTATTTTTAACCACTTCGTTATTTTAATTGCTTTTTCATTTCGTTTGAAGTGCATTTTGAATTTAGAAATGTCTTTGGTTTGGTTTAAGTTTTTCGTTTTTTAAATAAATGAATTTAATTTTCAACGCAAAATCACTAAAGCAAGAATATTCACCGATCCCTCAGCCTCGGGGTTGACTATGTAATTGGAAATTGTGATTTATATTTTTTTAGAATAAAAATATCGTGAACATATTTCTTGCATATCGCCCAGCCCTAGGAGGAACAAAATGAATTTATTCACACATTCAAAATAATTACTCTTCCGAAGCAGCTAAACTGGGTCCTGGGATGAAAGGTAATAAAATACCAACATTAAACCCGCAACAACCCACAATAAGTGATGTATTTACCCGGACAACGAAATATCCGACTGGTAGCCCATGATTTAGAGAAGCTGGTTCATTGCCAAAGAGATGTTGCCCTTCACAACTGTTGAAAAGCCATCTTTCAAAATGTTGGACAACACACATTTTAATTGTACTTCAGTTTTTTCAGTTTCATTTGAAATTTTAGTTAAAAAAATAAAGTTCAAAGTTTGAAATCAAGCTGCCTTGCATTATTGTGTAGGCTATTGCTTAACGAAAATTACCAAATAGTACCACCTAGCGCCCAAACAGAGGTAATTGAACACCGCACCAGCGTGAAAATTATAATACCGTGGCAAATCTACTGCATTCCTGTTATGCATCAAATTGATGTGCTATGTGTTCAAATTGGCTATCAACATTAAAAAATGCATTCAGACATAAATATTTCTAGATTGCCATTGCCCTCAACATAAACAACCACCTTGGCTTTTGTTTTGAATGCTTGGAAGTTGAAAAGTGCTCTATATTTGCCAGTGAGTAGGTTGTGAGGGGGTAGGGAATTCTTTTCTTGTTCTATATTAATGGTCTCCATTCTGAGGAGAGAGGAGGAGTCCAAGACATGGCCCGGCTTGTTAGGAATGTCATCCCAAAGGCACCTCCCTCCTTCTCACTTCAAAACAAATGTCAACAACCAGGCTGATGGAGGTAGCACTGAGGGGGTGGGAGGCGTTTTTTGTTATCATCACTTTTAAATGGTTAGGCCTATACTTGAAATGTGACACACCACTCCTTCCAATAATGAACTGGGAAATAAAAAAACAATAATAAAAAGAGATCCAAACCATACTTTTTGTTTGAGAGTTGTTTTTAGAGAAAATGCTGACAAATGTTTGACAAATTAGTCCCCTTTCGGTCTGTGTTTAGTCTTGGGTGTGCAGTAGAATACAATTTGATGTTCATATTTGTTGAGCTCTGCTGAAATACAACAGGAAGTGGGTAAGACTTCCACTTCCTGTGTCCTGTCTACTCAAACGCTTGTAGCAGGATGAGTTTACAGCCCTGAGAAACCCCGTGCCTCCCACAGATAACATTACTGGGGGTCAAGGGTTGTGGACAGGCAGGGAATCTTTTAGTTTAGTGTGTGTTGGCAGATACAGCAACTCATCTGCTCTAAGCCAATATATTATTAACCCTTAGATGCATGGAGTCCACTACAGTGGATAGTTCACCCAAAAATTATAATTCTATCAACCTTTACTCACACTTATGTCATCTCAAATCTGTATGACTTTCTTCCACAGAACACAAACGGAGATATTATAGTTGAGATATGATGTCTATTTCTCCATACAATTCAAGTGAATGTTAACCAAATTTTCATGCTCCAAAAAGTACATAAATGCAATCCATAAGACTCCAGTGGTTTAATCAATGTCTTCTGAAGCGATCCAATTGATTTTGGGAGAGAACAGACCAAAATATAACTAACCTAACCTTTTACAAGAAATCTTGACATCAGCAGTCTCCTTGGTGATTATGACTTAAAGCTTGGTTACAATTCCTAGCATCTGCGCATGCGTCAAGCATTAGGAAGTGTAATGCACAGTGAAAAATTAGTTATATATTATAGTCTGTTCTCACAAAAAACCTTTTGGTCACTTAAGAAGACATAGATTTGTTTTTGTAATTAACATTTTTATTGATTCATGTGCATATGACAGTGAAACAAAACTCAACACTTATATAATGAATCAGCATTTTACATTTAAACCCTACTAATACAATCCCACCCTGACCCCTAACGAACACCCCTGTGGTCCCACATAACACACACACAATCCAAAAAAAATAAATATATATACACACACACACATACATATACATACATACATACATACATACACATACATATACATACATACACAGATACACATGCATACACTTACATAAAATAAAATATATTATTTATATATATATATATACACACACACACACACAAATAAATAAAATAATAAACATACATGATTAAACTACACTCTCCACATCCCCTGTCTGAGATTCCCCCCCAAAAAACTAAATATTTGCCCCATTTTTTAGCAAATAAGTCCCTCAACCCCAGCCAAGAAGACATAGATTAAAACACTGGAGTCTTATGGAAAACCTTTACACTGCCTTTGCACGTTTTTTTGAGTGTGCAAATATAGTCACGATTCCCTTGCATTGTATGGACAAACAGACATCATGTCTCAATTAAAATGTCTTTGTTTGTGTTCTGCATAAGAAGAAAGCCATATGAGTTTGCTATGGAAAAACCAAAACAACACCAACAATAAAAAAAAAACAACAAAACCAAACCATTCACTTTATTGTGGCGCTCCTGTGTGGGACACTGAAAACACAGTGCTAATCTGCGCAATGGTCAAAGATGCCCGTTTAGCAAATGTTTACATGGAAAAACAAAGCATGGATGGATGCAAAAATGCGTAGTGTAAACGGACCCTTATTCACATGACACAGTACCAGTTAAAGTTTATCAAAGTTGCCTCTAGGCCTGTTGCGATTATTAAATAATCGTCTGATCGCGCATATTTGGTCTAATCGATTATTGTGCACTTTAAATTTCAATCACTTTTTAATGCCCAAATAAGGGAATTTTAAGGGAATATATAAATGCCATCAATGGCGCGCTCGTGTGTCATTCAGTTGAACTCCGAGCGTCACTGAGCTGCAGCGCAGACGTCAACACCTGGGCTGCATTTCCCAAAAGCATCGCAAGCTTGAGTTGAGCGTAGAGACCATTGGCGGCAGTGGTTTCTACGATCTACTTAGGCTTACGATGCTTTTGGTAAACGCAGCCCAGAACAGATCCTGTCCGGAAGAGTACATGAAGCTCTTCTCAAGTTTTCTGATGCACGCAACGTCAGCAGAGGCTCGCGTCAAACTCCCACGAAAATATAAACGAAGAAATATAAACTCTGATAGTGAACGCAAAGCGCTCCGGGTTCACTTTAAACGATCGTTTAATGACAAATATTCCTGGTCATAGTGTTTTCATACACGCAGTGACTGAGAGGCACTCTATTTCTGTGGAGTGATAAAATGATAAAACGAAATCTCAAAGTTTTTGCTTCATGAGAATTAGGGCTCACAGGTTTAATCAAAGAGCATTAAAATAATGTGTGGAAGTGTAGAAATCAGAATATAATTATTTTAATATTGCATAATATAGTATAGCATAATATAATACAATATCATAAATATATATATATATTATTAAAATATATATTTAAAAAAATATATATATAATATAAAATAGATGAGTTCCAAAAACAACAGTGTAAATGTAAAATTGACAATCTAAAGTTTACCAAAAAGAGAGACATATTTTAAGTATTAAAAAATACTGTATTTTGTAGTGCCGATATATCGGTCGGCCGATAATTTTACCGATATGCGCCGATATAAAAACTTTTTATAATGCAGAAAACAGTGCTTTAGAATTGGTGTCATAGCATAGTTTGTCCAGCAGAGACTCCATTGTTTACAGAGCTGACTCTGAGCTGACGGTGGCTCTGCAAACAGGGCGGAGTTAAACCGTGTGGATTTGAGTGGTCTCTTCTCGTTAAATTGCTAACTAGTTTGTGAAATACATACTGGAATGTTAATAAAAAATGACCCCATCATTTTATATAACTAATATAATGTTAACCCTGTCCCTGACAACCATGTTACTCATGTTTATCACATCTGTTTATGTTAGCCAGCTATAGTTTGTCAGTGTAGTCAGTAATGCAGCAGATTGAAAGGTAAACATCAGAGCATCTATTGCAGCTCAGCAGACAACGGTGCAGTGGTGGATTGTGTCTGTTGAGTGTTGATTTCATGCTATGTTATTACCTAGTTGGTGAGACGCAATGCTGGAAAGTAAATAAAGTCCATCTTTTACTCTCCGTAGCAACGAGCTTACAGCTAACTAGCTAACCACGTAGCTACTTTCATACCTTGTCAGCGTGTAAACATGTATTCACCAAACTGTTTTGTTCAGGATTCACAGTTTGGTACCCCCTTCAACTGAACAATTCCAGTCGTTGCATTTATAAAATGTAATATTTAAAAGTCTGGTTTTCCAGACATTAAAATAGGATATGTAATAAAAGTAGATTTAATAAATAGTATATTTGCCCTGTGTAAATAATAATATATAGGAACTGTATCTAAAATAAATGAGGGGTGACAAATACTAATATAACAGGCTGGAAAAATAGACATTTATTCATTTTAATATCCTGTATATTTTGAATGTGTTGAAACTTGACACCGGGTGACGCACCCTAAAAATGGCACCGTTAGATCGGTTTCATGCTGAAGAGCCGCTTAAAAGTACGTTTTTTTTTCTCTCTCTCTCATAAATGTAAATGAGTGTAAATGCCAACATCATCATACATGTCGAAAGGATTGAAGCCTGTCAACCAAAACATGAGCTCATTGATGTCATTAAATGAGTCTGCTTTTTTATTCCATCAGTTACTCCTGGTCGGAGGCTGCCGTAAATATTTAGTTTATACGTAGGGTTACATTCTACCTAAGTTTGATGGTGCAACGGTCAAATATTTAGTAGAGCGTAAATTGTGACTTAGTGCCCATTTATGCCACAACTAGGTTAAGTTGTAACGTACGTATAGCTCGTGCAACTGGCCCCTGATGTTTATTTAGCTATTTATTTTATTTTTATTTATTCTTTATTTTAATAGTCAGCATTTGACTGATCAGTACTGTTTAGTATCAGTCAAATGCTGACTATTAAAATAAAGAATAAATAAATATACAAATAAATAGCTAAATAAACATAAGTACTATA
This sequence comes from Myxocyprinus asiaticus, assembly GCF_019703515.2. Taxonomy (NCBI): domain Eukaryota; kingdom Metazoa; phylum Chordata; class Actinopteri; order Cypriniformes; family Catostomidae; genus Myxocyprinus; species Myxocyprinus asiaticus. Next base: position 15,419,293 of record NC_059356.1, on the reverse strand, counting down.
TGTTTAGTATCAGTCAATGGCTGCCCGTTCAAATAAATAAAAATAAATAGCTAAATAAACATCAGTACTGTTTAGTATGTTTCTTTAACTATTTATTTTATTTTTATTTATTCTTTATTTAAACGGTCAGCCATTGACTGATACTAAACAGTACTGATGTTTTAGTTATTTATTTTATTTTTATTTATTCTTTATTTAAACGGTCAGCCATTGACTGGTACTAAACAGTACTGATGTTTATTTAGTTATTTATTTTATTTTTATTCTTTATTTAAACGGTCAGCCATTGACTGATACTAAACAGTACTGATGTTTATTTAGTTATTTATTCTTTATTTTAATAGTCAGCATTTGACTGATACTAGACAGTACTGATGTTTAGTTATTTATTTTATTTTTATTTATTCTTTATTTAAACGGTCAGCCATTGACTGATACTAAACATACAGTACTGATGTTTATTTAGCCATTTTATTTTTATTTATTCTTTATTTTAATGGTCAGCAATTGACTGATACTAGACAGTACTGATGTTTATTAAGCTATTTATTGTATTTTTATTTATTCTTTATTTAAATGGTCAGCATTTGACTGATACTAAACAGTACTGATGTTTATTTAGCTATTTATTCATTTATGTACTAGACTACTGATGTTTATTTAGCTATTTATTGTATTTTTATTTATTCTTTATTTTAATGGTCAGCCATTTGACTGATACTAAACAGTACTGATGTTTATTAAGCTATTTATTGTATTTTTATTTATTCTTTATTTAAATGGTCAGCATTTGACTGATACTAAACAGTACTGATGTTTATTTAGTTATTTATTTTTATTTATTTTTTATTTTTAATGGTCAGCAATTGACTTATACTAAACATACAGTACTGATGTTAATTAAGCTATTTATTGTATTTAATTTATTCTTTATTTAAATTATCAGCAATCGACTGATACTAAACATACAGTACTGATTTTTATTTTATTTATTCTTTAAGTGGTCAGCAATTGACTTATGCTAACAGTACTGATGTTTATTAAGCTATTTATTGTATTTTTATTTATTCTTTATTTTCTCAGTGATCATTTCTAGAATTTGTTGACAATGTATAATAATAATATTGTCAAATATTCTTTGATAAAAATATTTGTTTACGAAAGCAGCCTTCTGAGTACCTTTGCATAGTCATATTGGTGCAAAATCGATGCACAATCCACATAGAAAAGGTCTGTTTTCATTCCAGCTCAAAAATTTAATATATCGGTAATCGGTGAATTTTTCCTCTCTAAAATCGGTATCGGTCTCAAAAATCCCATATCAGTCGGGCTCTAGTATTTTGTATACTATATTTAAAACCATTATTTTTTCATGTCATTTAATAAGTTTTAAAGCCTTTAAAGGAATCAGATATCCCCATTTTATTACTTGATTTAAATATTTGAAGTATGTTAAAAGGACTTCTTAAGGTGCATGAAGCACACATGCACCTTAAGAAATATGACAATTTATACGACAATTAATCGTGAAAGCCCTAAAAAGACAATTAATCGTCATAGCCCTAAAACAGATAATTAATAGTCACAATCACAGTTATTTGTTTGACAATTAATCATCAGCCAAATTTCATAATCGTGACAGCCCTAGTTGCCTCTCAAAAAAGGTAGCCAGTTGTTTCAATTGTTTGAAGGTAAATACCCACTTCATCCATGTTCTTAAATATCCTGATGCTGTTTTACCGAGAGAGAAACTGCTGCAAATGATTTTTGCTAAACTGTTTGGCCAATTCATGGAAAAGAACTGACTCAAAAGAATGACTCATTTGTTAATTGGTCATCGATATTTCTGATTCAGCACAGTCAAGTCAAGTCATGTCATTTTTATTTGCATAGCGCTTTTCACAACAGACAGTTTCAAAGCAGCTTTACAGGAAATTATGCTATAACAGAAAAAAAAAGCTGTAATGTCTTAGTCATCATTGTGCAGTTTGATAAAAACATGATTGTAGATTGTGCCTAAATAATTAATTAATATTTGTATTTACACCCCCAGTGAGCAAGCCAAAGGTGACAAAAAGGAACAAGGAACAAAAAAATCCTTGGGGAAAAACAAGGCTCACTTTGGGGGCCAGTACCGTTCTGGCTAAACGGCATGAATATAATGCCAATATTACTTATTTATGTGTAGTACAAGTCATGGTTTAAATGAGTTAACTAAGTAAATGTTAGGGGGCTACAGTATGTTTAAACAAATTGATTTGTACATTATGAACTGTAAGATTAATGAGTAAAAATGATACAAGATGATACAAGTAACAGCCAGTGAGGAGCATCACAGTCCACCTGAAAGCTTGTGGCAGTTAACTTCGGTGAAGTCCATCCTGAGTTCAAGGTTCAGGCAGTGGCCAGTGAAGTATCCCATGTCTTAAAGTTGGCATCGGTTCATCCTCTGTGGAGTCCATCAAGGTAGACTTAAGTGATGTTTGGCTGGCACAGGCTGCAGATAGTCGTCATCACTCAGCAACACGTTGCAATGGCAGTCAGACATCAGGCAGGACCGAAGCTGGGTCTGGCAGGCTCTGGTAACCTTGGGATGCCATTCACATTAAAGCAGAGTTATAGAATATGAGAAGTGTTTCCGGTTCCGGCAGATCTGGCTAATGCAGCATAACTATGGGTTAAGGGATAACCATGGGTCTTCAGTCTTGACTTAAACTGAGAGAATGTCTGTAACACGGGGTAAAAGGGAAAGGAGGCGGCGAGAACCGGCTTGACAATATAAATAATCTTTTAATAAAACAAAAAGACACAAACATAAACACATGCAGGGCAGCTGCTTGTAACTCTCTCTCTAACTGCCGCCTCTGGTCGCCTTTATCCCTCTTGAGGGCTTGATTAGCCTGATTAGGGGCTGAGTGTGCAGCATCACGACCCGGCCCCACCCTCCTCCCTGCCACAGTGTCTGAGTCCCAAACACTGCTAGGAAGACTATTCCATAGTTTAGGAGCCAAATAGGAAAAGGATCTCCTTCCTTTTATGGATTTTGATATTGTAGGTATTATTAACAGGCCAGAATTTTGCGATCGTAGTGAACGTGATGGATTATAGCGTGATAGAAGGTCGCTTAAGTGCTGTAGAGCTAGACCATTCAAAGCTTTGTAAGTAATTAACAATGTATTTAATACGAAATTTAACAGGATGCCAATGTAGCGATGACAAATGGGGCTAATATGATCATATTTCTTGGTTCTAGTCAGCACTCTAGCTGCTGCATTTTGAACCAATTGAAGTTTATTTATTGAACCTGCAGGACATCCTCCCAGTAATGCATTACAATAATCTAGTCTTGAGGTCATGAAACCATGAATTCATTTTTCTGCATCAGAAACAGAGAGCATGTGTCGTAACTTAGCAATATTTCTGAGGTGGAAGAATGCTGTTCTACAAACACTTTACTGATATAGGGATAGAGTCCACACTTGTCAGAGGCAAGACCAAATGACTCAAGTCAAGACCAAGTCCAATTGCTCCCGAGTCCATGAAAGGACCAAGACCATACAAATATGGTTTTGAGTCCAAGACCATGTATGAGACAGAGTCCGTACTTGAGTACTACAACACTGCACTGAAAACCCTAATAAGTTGACTCTACTCAACTCAATTGATTGTGTACACTCGATAAGGTAACTAGATGCAAGTAGACTTAACTCAGATTTGCTATTTAGATGTTGTTGTTTCAACTTGATTTTAATTGAATGGACTCAAATTTATTTCATATAGTAACACAGATTAAATAATGAAGATTCTGATACTGATTCTACCTCAACCATTGAATAAACTTATTTCTCCACAGAAATGCATATTTGCCTGTAGTTCAGTTGCACATGCACAAGGAGAACTGAGAAAGTGTTAACAGGGTCCAACTTGACCTAGTGACATCACACAAAAGAACCATTTGCAACAAAACATAACCAATACTACAAAAGAGCTAAAAACTTTATGAATTCTTAATAACAACTATTTAAATGCCCTCATATGTTCCCTTTGACCAAGGAAACATAATTAAATAATTCAAGCATTGTGGGTATTCCTTATAGCCTAAATTTTGTACTCAATTGAGTTATTAGCACTTAAAGGGGTCATGAAATGCTATTTTTTTTTTTATTTATTTAAAAAATAATAATTTTATTATCTTCCCTGAGATAAGTTAGTAATTTTTTTTTTTGTACCAAAACAGTCAATTTAGTAATATATGATCATTTTCCACACTGTCTCTGGCCCTCTGTCTGAAATGCTCTGTTTTGGCCTCAGCATCTCCTTCAAACTTCAATTATTATTATTATTATTATTATTATTATTATTATTATTATTGTTGTTGAAATATTATTATTGGCTCTATATTGTTGAAAATTATTAATATTTTCATTTGAATAAAGATGTACAGTATTTTTTTGATTAAACACAATTTGATCATAACATTTAATTAAAACATTTAACATGGAATCCAGAAAAAGAAAAAAGAAAAGACAATTTGTATCTAGACTTTATGCAATTCTTTTAGACAAGTAATTTTCTGTGTAATTTCATCAAAAATCTTTTTTTTTTTTTTTTTTTACATTTATTGCTGTGTTAGTATCGATACTGAGGAACCAGGGCTTGCATCGTACCGAAGCTAAAATTTTGGTATCGGAGCAACCCTAGCACACACATAGGTGCGCTGATTGCTTACATCGCCAGAAACACATCAGAACGGTCAAAGACCTCCATCTAGTGCATGTTTACATACACCAACAATTAAAAACAGGGCATATGGGCACAAGAATGCATCCAGGACCTGTTTGTGCTCAAAACAACATGAGGCAGAGCAGCTAAATGAATCTCCTTTTCAGGGTTGTAACTTGACACCTTGTCTTTTTAATGTGCTGTGAGATACATGACAACGATCAAAGATGTCTTTCTTGTGCATGTTTATATACAAAAATAAATCTAAATAGTCCAGATGGGTCTCCTTTGGTGTTCAGGAATAGTAAGCCACACTAGGCCTTTCTGTCCTGCTCTCTCTCTGTCTCTCGAACTGAGCGTTTGTTTTGGAACCTGGTGCGTTTTTTTTCCCTTGGTTCAGTTCATTTAGGCATATATGAACACGGCAATCGTACTCGGATCAAAACCGGTCCGAGACCGCCTGAACGAGGTAGTCTCAGACCGATTGCAAACGAACTCTGGAGCGGTTCGCTTGTGGTGAGAATGCAAACTGACCCAATGGACCAAGGAACCAAACAATATCCCTATAAAAACCATGAACATAACTGAGGGATCTTTGGAGAAGACATCTGTAGATCAGCACTTCTCTGTAATTCATCATCAAAATATGGATATAGCCTTTTGGCAACTATATTAGATATAATTGCACATTTAAATTGGAGCTGTTTTATAATTCCTGAGGTAATTTTAGTACGATTGTTTCTCTCTTTTGAATAGCGGCAGAACACTGGTAGGACAGCGTTAGCAAAGTTTTGACAAATAATTTTTTTTTTACCCAGCTTTAATCACGCACAGGAACAGCCTGTTTTCCATTTTATATTTTTTGGACTATAAAGTTTTATCTTTTATCTCTCTCTTTCTAGTACATTGTCATAGTGTTGTCACGGTACCAAAATGTCAGTAGTCTGTACCAATACCAGTGAAATTTCATAGTTCTCAATACCAATTTCGATACCACAGCAAAAATAAGCTAATATGATAATGTGCTATTGAACATACCAGTTTAGTTATTTTTAATAATTTAATGATTTTAATAGTGTAATTATTATTATTATTTTCCAGAACTCCCTGTTTCAAAGTTTAATTTAATTTAATCTTTAAAATGGTCTTATCAGTTAATCCTTTCTTTAACAAGTAAAAATATTTTATAAAAGTTTATTTTTTGCCAAACCTTTATTCAGCAGCAGTCTTGCTTGTGATATATTGCTTAATAGTAATAATTATTATTATTATTACTACTACTATAGTGAATATTACATTTTACTATAAAATTGTAATATATATCTGTCACTTCTTTAATTTCAGGGATCTAGCTTTCATTTTGAATCGTGCTTTTATTGTAACGTGTGTTTTTTGCCGGAAGCTTCACTTTTCCAGATAAACAGTTTGCGACACAGCCCAGTGTGATCATTGAAGACTTTTAAGTCACGTCTGAAATCTCATCTCTTTACACTGGCCTTTGAATCTGACTAATGAAATGTAGGACACAGTTTTGGAGTGTTTTTATTTTTGATTACTGGTGATTGTGTATGTGGTAATTTTGAAATGTTTTGTTATAAATCTTATTACTGTGAAGCACTTCGACCAACTCTGTTGTTTTAAATGCTGTATGAATAAAGTTGAGTTGAGGTTAAAGTGCAAATGCTGTTATTTAATGGTATAATGTAATATGCGCTTTACAGTGGATTAGTGCTCCGCATTGTCATCTGCTACAACGTGAATGATTCTCAATGTCTGTGGAGTTTCCAGTGTATGAGCGGTCGGATTTATATGTTCAGCCCTATTTTACATTTGTGTGGAAAGTTTTTATTCATACTATAGATTTTGAAAACTGGTGGCTGTCGTCCTGCTGTCCCACCTTAGTTATCGTATCGGCAAAACCCACTATCGGTCGACATCTATTTATCATTGGCTGTAAATCTCCCTGGGTGTCGACTGCCGACATGTTTGCATGACGTCACACACCTGCATCTCTGCAAAATCGCAGTGGAAGATTTCTGCAAAAGTTTCCAAGTTCGAAGACTTGCATGAAGTGCCGTTCAATTGCACTTTCCCATTACAAAGTTGGAAACTTGGAGTTGAATGTAAGGCAGCATAAATAATCACAGCAGTAACAATTCAGGGTCTGTTTTGATCCCCAAAACCGAACAAAGGTCCCTCCAGGAATCAAATGCCCTGCCGATGTTCACTGTATTTTTTGCTCAACCACGATCACATTCCCACTTAGCCAGACGGAATTCAGTAGATACATTTTTTTTTTTTACTTACTCTGAGTTTGTATAGGAGTCAGTGTTGTGCTGGGAGCCGGACGTTTGCTGGATTCCATCTCTAAGATAACGTTACCTAGTGTTGTAGACTGTCTGTTGATGCTGTTGAATAGCGGAATGGAAGCTATTACTGTCTGAGGCAAGGCTCTCGGCAGCTCGCATAAACGTCACATCCTTTGGATTTTCCCGGCAAAAGTGACCCGCTCCCTTCGCATGAAAATCAGTCTACAGGCTTTAAAAGGCAACCTAGGAAGTCCGGGAAGGACTCATTTTTTTTAAGTTGCGATACAAGCAGTTCACACATTGGCAAAAAAAAAAAGTTGAATATTACATGAAAATTTTTACATATTGCTTCTTTAAGCTGGCTTCACACTAGACTAAATTTGGGTGGGGGTTATCACACCTAGTGACTGTTTTCACTGATATTGCCCTCCTAGTCAGTGAGCCTGTCACACTTACCAATTAAAAACAGAGGGAAGGTGTCACACTTAACAACTGCCTTTGACTTTTCTCAACGCTTCACTGTCACACCCCATTTTCACTGCCAATCAACCTGAAGCTTTTGAATACGCAAGTATTTTTCAGTATTACTCTTGAGTCTGCAGCGTCTGCTATGTTTGGTTGTTTGTTCAAGACATGTCCTATTGAGAACGCATAGCAAAAAGAAATTGCATCCTTTTTTCTTCACACATTTACTGTCACGTTGTGCAAAGAGTTGGGCAACAGACATGTGTCATTTGGTAGAAAATGAACTATTCAAAAGTATATAAAAGCACCATGAACTAAAATAAAACCAAAGTACAAACCTGTGAGTTATGCATATTTATACATAATGTTATATAAATGTAGACTACAATATCTATTTATATAATTTAAAGATATATATACAAATATAAAAGTTATGTTTACGTTATATAAAATAATATAAGACCCAAGTATTAAATGTAGGTTTTACACATTCATTGTCACATTGTGCAAAGATCTGGGTAGCAGAAATGTTTTTCTTTTAATAGGCTGTCATGGTATGACCAGTGCTTGAAGTGGAAAAAATGCATGTACTCACCTTGTTAGTATTAAACTTGATTTTTTTGAGAAATAAAACATACTCTGAGACTGTTTTTGCTTGCAACATATCTTTGTTTAAAAATAAGTAAACAAACTTTGGTTTTATACTCTAGGCAGGGCTCTTCGGTTATTCGGATGAAAACTGAACTGGGGCCAGTTTCTTTTTTCCCCGTATTTATCTTACCTAACACTTAATTGGAACTAACATGTTAACGTAAAAAAAAAAAAAACATTAATAATATGCGTTTAATAATAGGTATTTCATCAACATTTTCAAGTTTTGGCCATACATTCATATAGAATTGATCTGATGTTCTCTTATGTGGGTTGTTATTGCCAATCTAGCATTATGCATTATGTCTGCTTTTTTTTAAAAATGTGCTCAGTAAAGAAATGCATCCAATAAAAAACAGACTGTTGTGGCTCATTTTAGTGCAAGAAAAAAGCTTGGTGACAGAATTTGAGCACGATGAAAACATTCACATCAGCTTGACGTCTGTTCTTCAGTAAAAGAAGCTCATTGGTCTCTTGACAAGAACACAAGACCCCGCCTCATTGACAGATTTATTTTTTCAAACAAAACTGATGTCTTTTTTCAGTCTTTGAAGCCATTAACTCAGCAGGGAGTCCCGACAGTCAAGTGATTAACACCTCCTGCTGAGAGAAGCTAAAGCAACACTCTGTCTCCCTCTGCCTGGCCCTGAACCTGGATCTCTAAGACAAGAGACTGCTGACTGGTGTGACTGTCCTGCTGAGCTGCTCTCACACAGGCTGATGGATCACCACTTGTGTCCTCAGGACTGATATGCAGGGTCCAGGGTGTCATGTGCATTAAGGCCAGTTTCTGGAGTCCATGGGTGTGTGATGGTTCTATGACTCACAAAATTTGCTGGGCTGCTGATGTGCTCTGCACTGTTGTCACTGGTGTCCACTCAACCATGTCCTGAAGAACAGGGAGCAGCTGCTTACATTGAGGAACTATAGCCTGATGTTGTATGGGCTGGAGCTCTGTGAGCAGTACCTGGGAAAACTGAAATCTAAGAGTGCCCAGCAGGGTGGCTGATTTGATCAGGTGGAGATTCTCACCCTAATGGAAGACACCGTGCCATGGTGAAGAAAGCTACAAACCCAAAGCCCTTGCTGCGGCCATTCACCATAATCACTGGATCAATCTGTCCAGATGGAGAGAAGATTGTGCGCAGCTGTCCACTGCCCAAGCTGTTGGGCAGATTGGAGATGTAGAGACTAAATTAGGGTGATTCACATGATGTTAAAATAAAACTAAATATAAATGATGACTTTTATGTCACAAATTAATAAATACAAAGCTAAAATGTGTTAAAGCTGTGTGTGCATTGCTTTGAAAATGCTAAAGGGTGAGTTAATCTGAGCTTCTTTTTCTATTAATCCCCACAGGGCCCTATGAATGTTTTTTCTTTTAATTTTGTGTTTTTCAGTGTAATGTTTCTGAATTCTTAAGGGTTGATCCAATTGTATTATACATTTTAATGAAAGTTTCTAATCAAATGAATTTATGAAGCTTTAACAATTTTATATCAATGTAATGAAATTGTAACCATATCTTTAAAAATAATAATATATAGAGTGTGTTTATATATACACATAACAATTCATGGTCTATCAATACAACATACCATTGCATTATTTTTTTATTTAAGAAAGTGCTTCAATACAGCTAAAGTGTATCACAAGTGCCATGTTGCAGGTTCTTGGCTTTTTATTTATGTATTTTTTATTATTCTGTTCTTTCAGTGTTAAAAAGACAACTAATGGGGTCCTGCATTTTTCTGGATCAAAAATTATTTTTATTAGAAGCTTAGTTGATTAGTTGCAGTTGAATAATTACAAATTTCAATTAATTAACAAATGATTTTTATGTTTACATATGATGTGTTATTACTGATAACCTAATAATCTGGAGCCATTTAAATTTGATACACAATTTTCTACTTCCTGTGGTTACTCTGCTAGGGCACCTGTGTGAATTTAAGAAGAACAGACTTCATACATCCCCTACAAATCACATTTCCTGGCTCAGAAAAGTTAGTTTTAAGAGAAGGTCTATCATGTCTGTCACTATTGAAGGGCTGTGCTTACCATCCATATATTACTAAGAAGTGTGTCAGATAGCTGTCTGGTGTACATGATGCTAAACCAACCTAATTATACAGGGCTTTCTTTTTCTTTTTTTTCTTCTTTTTTTGTGTGGATTTTTCCCCTTTTTCTCCCAATTTGGAATGCCCAATTCCTAGTGTGCTTTTTAAGTCCTTGTGGTCACGTAGTGATTTGCATCAGTCCAGGTGGCGGAGGACGGATCCCAGTTGCCTCCGCGTCTGAGACCGTCAACCCACGCATCTTATCATGTGGCTTGTTGAGCGCGTTGCCACGGAGACATAGCGCGTGTGGAGGCTTCACGCCATCCACCGCGGCAACCACGCTCAACTCACCACGCGCCCCACCGAGAACGAACCACATTATAGCGACCACGAGGAGGTTACTTCATGTGACTCTACCCTCCCTAGCAACCGGGCCAATTTGGTTGCTTAGGAGACCTGGCTGGAGTCACTCAGCAGGCCCTGGGATTCGAACTAGCGAACTCCAGGGGTGGTAGCCAGCGTATTTTACCACTGAGCTACCCAGACCCCCTATACAGGGCTTTTTTAAAGGAATAGTTCACCCAAAAATGAAGATTTTTCCCTTATGATCCAAACCTGTATGATTTTCTTCCATGGAATACAAAATGAGATGTTAGGGAAAAGATTGCATGGAAAAAGATTGCCTAACATTTTCTTTTGGGTTCCACAGAAGAAAGAAAGCTTTTGAAAAAAAAAAAAAAAACCATTAGGGTGAGGAAATGATGACAGAACCATCCCTTTAAGACCAACAAGTCAATTTTACAAACATTGTCTCATAAATTAATGCTTGTCAGTTTGAGGGCAAGATGGAGTTGTGCCTTGGTTTTTTGTTTACCTGATCTCATTCTTACAGGACCAATGTGACATCATTGAAAAACACACACAATCTGGGCTGGACCTGGTGGAGAAATATGTGAAGTTTGTAAAGGAGCGCACAGAGATTGAACAAAATTACGCAAAGCAACTACGGTAAGTGATTTCAGTATAGTCTTTCCAGTAAGTTTGTGTGCTTTTGCCGGAGTGTGTACTGAATGTGTGTATGCGTGCATTTGAGCAGGCCTGCAGTTTGTGTATCTGTACAGAGCTGTGGCTGATTGTGAAATATAGGGGTCTCATGACCAGTTTTGAGCAGAACTGAACATGTCGTACCTCAGAGCATCAGCCTTGGCCTCAACCCATAGGATACACACATCTTCGCCTGCTCCTCTTTTCTTTGGCTCATTCATGACTAGGCCTTGATGCTCGCTTTATTCTCACGCTCCTCTGTGAATGTTTGGCAACTCTGCCATAATGTGCTATGTTTCACCCACTAGAGAGAAAGAGAGTGAAGAGAGGAAGTGGGAGCAGACGAGCATATGACACTTGTGATGTGGATGGATAGAGTGAAAGTGTGGAGCTCAGTACTCGCATCAATCTCTACTTTACTTCTCTTGTGCAAAAATAGGAAAGAAGAGGAACCAAAATCATAAAGTTTGGTTTTATTTTGGCACATTTTATTAACTTCAGTGTTGCCATTCAAACTATGAAAATTCCCACTTCCATTTATGTTGTGACAAAATGTGACAAGTCTTATAGTTTAGCATATTTAAAGTAGCTGCCCTTTTTCATAGGCACAGTTTGTCTACAAAACTAGCATTTGAGCATTCGCTTTTAGAACAAAAATATTTTTAAGTCGTCTTTAAGTGTCCAGATTTTGAATGGCTCTTTGTCCAAATATCTTGATATACAATGGTTTTCCACTGCTTCTATTTTATATTTTTCTAATTTATTGCTTTTTTTCATTAAAAATTATATTATCAGTTTAACAATTCGAGTGAAAATAGGATTTAGAATATTTCTGAATTTCTTTGTATTTGGTATGGCCCCCTTTTCCTTGAATGACGGCATGCATTCGAGCTGACATAGACTAAGTTTGTGCTGAATTTGATCCAGTATCCCATTAGACCTTTCTTTCCATCAGAAGACATCCAAATATCCAGAGTTTTTTTTTTCTTTTTTTTTTTTTTTTCTAAAACCAGTCAACATCAACAACTTGCCATGTCAATTATCTACCAGCCCATGCAGCAGCATGGGAATAGCAGAAGGCAGGAGATGAAGTGACAATAAAAATAATCAGAGTTTAGTGAATAATCTTAGTTGTGCACTGTATGTCTCACTGCTCAGTCTGACTTCGCCTGAGCAGGCCAAACTCAACAAGTGTTATTAAACCAAGCAGAGACAATGGGAAAACTACTGCTTCATGACATCGTCCAATGGCATTGAAGACCTTGAAATAGAGACAACTCTTTATCTTTGACTTGTAAAGACAAAACAGCACATAAGATTGAACAGAAAAAAATAATACATAGCAAGAGCAAGAAACAATATAAAAAGTAATAAGTAAAATTTAGAGATAAAGAAATGAGTAAATATATAAGAAAAAATTATGAAAGATATAAGGAAACAACATAATTGAAGTATAACACAAGTACGTTTGATCTCTTAAAGCCACACAGACACTCAACAAACAGATCTTTAGAGCCTTCATTGTCCAGCATGATTTGAGAATGTTCCAAAGGGCATCTTGTGTGCTTTAGTGTAAGCAAGGAAATTTGACCTTTTTGTACAAAAAAATTAGCATCAGTCACAAATTTAATAAGTTTGATTAGTGACCCAGAAATGGCGCAGAATCATATATATATATAATTTAAACAAATTATTTTATATAATAAACTTTTCTTAATTTAAAACATTTTTAAAATCCTAATTTTCCAGGTTTAAAAAAAAAAAAGAAAAAATCCATATTTTCAGTATGGTCTCAGACATTTGGACCCCACTGTACTGTATATAATAGGAAAGAGGGCCGGTTTGTGGGGCCCTAGTTGAAAGCATGAAAATGCTTGAAATCTGCTGTATGTCACACTGCAGGACACTGTTGACAATGCTTGAAATGTCTTGTTGACTACCCTTTTTTGTAAACAAAATGTTGGCCAGAATATGTGCAAAAGTGAGTAAAAGTTTAAGCATAAATGAAAATCGATGACTACCACCCCTGCAGTCGTGAGTTCGAATCCAGGGCGTGCTGAGTGACTCCAGTCAGGCTTCCTAAGCAACCAAATTGGCCCGGTTGCTAGGGAGGGTAGAGTCACATGGGGTAACCTCCTCGTGGTCGCTATAATGTGGTTCTCGCTCTCGTAACAGTGTGGTGAGCTGTGCGTGGATGCCGTGGAGAATAGCGTGAATTCTCCACACGCGCTATGTCTCCGCAGTAACGCGCTCAACAAGCCACGTGATAATATGCGCGGATTGACATTCTCAGACGTGGAGGCAATTGAGATTCGTCGTCCGCCACCTGGATTGAGGCGAGTCACTACGCCACCATGAGGACTTAGAGTGCATTGGGAATTGGGCATTCCAAATTGGGGAGAAATTATGTAGCTTCAGCAATGTGGAAAAGATTTATAAACAAAATGACATATTTTAAATAGGGCCTATAAACACAACACCTCAAATATATCTAAAAAATAATTAAATATGTTGTAAATATAAACATACCTCTGAAGCCCTATTCAGATGGGATTAGTTTTCCGGACATATGTCTGTAAAATATTTATTACTGCTGACGTCTATTAGCCCTTTTCCACCGAAATTGCGATGGTTCTCGTGCCAAGCCTGTGCTCCGCTGGTTCACGGCCGGGGCAATCTGGAGCCTATTGTAAACTGGCCGTGCTTTTCCACTGACCTGAGAGCCGAATGGTGACGTAACAGGTTACTGTCTACGCGGTAGTTTCACGTAACTACCTCAAACATAAACAAACATGGCGTGTCACAGTGTGTTTGTATACAGCTTTTACTCTTGTTTTTGAGGACATATTTAAACATACGGATTAATGCAATCCATCGTTATTACATTGCTCAACAAGATTGTCAGAGATGACATCTACGCTAAAGATGACAGGTAATGGAATTGCATTATATTGTATGAACTATGGCTTAACTTGCTAAATTCTGCAAACTGTTACAGTGGAATCATTATTAACAATGGTATAGCAGATGGTTGTATTTGGATTTTTGCTGTAGCATGTAATAATATTAATTGAGAATCCCACCGTTTACTTAACATATAACCGCGATCTTCCAAACTTAGTGAGTAGCTGGTCAAAAATCCCCTTACAGAACAAAACAATGCACAAAATAAGATGACAACAGTGTAAGGAAAGCTAAAAAAAGTTGGCAAATATAATAAGTTACTGAGATCAGCAGCAGAGGACATGGGCGATTCACTGTTTACCACGAGCGTTACTGGCTGAATGCAGTGCCCCAGTTAGCAGGTTGGTCAGTGTCCAAGTCCAGAACATTGTTGCTCTGTCAACTGTCGCTTTTGCTTATGTCCTTCTTATGGTCCCTGTGTTTTTCAGTTTGATTATGATTTGGTCAGTTGTCCGATTGAAGGCGTGCATCATTTCGTGCTGTATCTTCATTCTCTTAAGAGTAATTTTTTCCTTTGCGATCTCTCTAGTATATCTCGGATCTTCGTAAATACCATATCACAAATACAGCACTCGTTTCGTTGTGTTACCTGAACGCTTTTGATGTCTGATCATTTTTATTTATTTATTTTTTTTTTAAATTTTTTTTTATTGTTGTTATAGTGCGAAGAAGTACTCCTTGTTGCAGACGGTAGCTACTCTTGTTGTTTGGGAAAGCTTTACCATGGTGAAGAAACATTATCCCGCCCTCCATCCCCTGACGAAATCGGTTCCTGTGTAGAGACCAGCAAGCTTTTGGGGCTGGTGTCAAACCAGGTTTTCGGCCCCGGAACGGCCTTTTCTGCAGTGGAAATGCACGGAACAGTTCGAGAATTCGCACCAGCCCAGGAACCCGAACCATGTCATGGAAAAAGGCTACGTAATGTTTACCATCAATTCGCACAGGATAGGCAATGTCTGTAAAAAAACACAGAGATGGGTGTGTCTACTGCATATACACACAGCTGTTTCACGTAACTGACCTATTAGAAAGTGTATAGGCCTACTGTGCTGATTAATTATGCAGGAAATATTAAACATGATCATATAAGCCTACTGTATCTGGGATTTATTGTAAGAAAAAATTTATTGGAATATCTGGCTAAATACAACAGAACTGGTGACATTAAGAGCCTAATTTTACATTACACTCTTCAATTAAAAATATATACAATCCGTTAAAGTTTTTATTTGTCTCTCCGGAATATATGGTCCAAAACGCAGGACTCAATTTCTCTCTTCTCGAATCATAAAAAAAGATGTGCTTGTTTACTTTTCTAATTATCCTTGCCAAAAGAAAATACAATTGTGTCTTTCTCTTTTACATGGGTAAATAAACACTTGACAATATAAAGTGCTTGAGAAAAACCTGGATCAGTTCAAACACAACAGCCAGCATTATTTTTTACCTTATATTGAGAACTTTACAATACCGTTACCTTTAATTGTCCATGTTGTAGTTTATATCATTTAATGAAGACACCTTTTAAAATAAATTGCAGGTTTAGTGGCCTTGAAACCATAATACAGAATAATGCATACAACTGTAGATGGAATATGGATCAAAAATGATACAGCTTATGGAAAATGTATTGTAGCGTAAAGTGATTGCAGTTTATCTTGAAATCCATGCACATTTTCCTATGACACTTCTAAAATACCCTGATGTCTGTGGTTTCGGAAAGAATAAATATTCTGCATGCAATATCTCATGCAAATGCTCCAGAGCCATCTGCTTTAGATGGACTGGTGGAGTTTTCTCTCTCCAGCATGGCAGAGGTTATGCAACCTTTTGCCATTTGAAACAGTTGATGCAGTTGATCTGTCAGGCAATGTTTTTCAAAATCAGATCTTTTTTTATTTATCTTCTAGGAATTTAACCAAGAAATACAGCCCTAAACGAGGCAGCAAAGAAGAGCAGGAATGCAGGTAATTTCAAAAGCTGTATGCTGTGTGATTTTTATTTTTTTTCACAGCTGTGATGACAAATGAACTATCCAACCTGATCAATGTGATATCAGAGAAGAAAGCTGTGAAATCCCCAGTCACTTCAATCAGTTCACTGTAGTATGGTGAGCTACGTCTGTCGTTGCTACAGTGACTGAGTAGCAGTACCTGTGGGGCTGTTGCTGATTCCAAACAAAAGCATGTGAGCTCAACAAACAGGCGCATAGACCTGCAAATGACTCCTTATATTCTCCCTCTGGAAAGCAAAACTAATGAAGTCACTCATGGAAATGAGACACTGTTTGAACAAGACAGGATAAAAGACAACATGAAGTGACATATGCAACACATTGAGCTTTTGTAATGTGGTGTATTTACAAGTGAAAATTTCCAGTGGCAATACTGTAGGGCGGAACTTGATTTTATCCATCAGGATTTGATTAGATTGTGAAAAATGGCTATGATATTATTGGTTAATATTAAGTTGGTTACAAAAAGACATTTAGTTTCAGAAGTGGATAAGGTTCTATTTTAATGAAATATTGTTTTATTTATTTTATTAATTTTTTTTTAGGAATTATGTACATTTGTGGATGTTACACAGAAATGCCAGGTATATCTATTAAGAAAGTTTCATGCAGGTTGTTGATAAATAACATAACATAGACATATAAACTTTTTTAAAACAGAAAAGTGTGTACAAACAATAAAAGTGTGTATTTTTAGGTGCCATATTGGTCACAATTTCTTTAAAAGGAATATTCCGGGTTTAATACAAGTTAAAGGATTAGTTCACCCAAAAATGAAAATTCTCTCATCATTTACTCCCCCTCATGCCATCCCAGATGTTTATGACTTTCTTTCTTCGGCTGAACACAAATGAAGATTTTTGGAAGAATATTTCAGCTCTGTTGGTGAATGGGTGCCAAATTTTTGAAGCTCCAAAAAGTACATATAGCCATTATAAAAGTAATCCATAAGACTCCAGTGGATTAATTAAAGTCTTCTGAAGCTAAATGCTTGGTGTGTGTGTAACAAATAGATCAATATTTAAAAGTTTTTTTACAAAAAATGTATGAGGGTCAAGATCAAGCGCTTTGGCAAGTTCACGCAAGAACTGATCAGTGAAATACGAATGAATTCGGAAGAGCAGTTTTGTTTACAACAGAGGAGCATAGATAGTCATACATAGATGACTCATTCGGCTGGTTTGGATCTGTCAACTGTGGCGCCATCTTGGAACGGTCAACAAGGAGAGCTTTTTGAATCGGTTTGATTGCAAGTAAGTGAGTGGAGGAGATGCTTGTAGAAGAAAGAAAGTCATAAACATCTGGGATGCCATGAGGATAAGTGATGAGAGAATTTTCATTTTTGGGTGAACTATCCCGTTAAGCTCAATCGAAAGCATTTGTAGCATAATAGTCGAGTCCACAAAAATTCTAGTCATCCCTCCTTTAAAAAGAAAAAAAATTAAGCAGCAAAAATCTGGGTTACAGTGAGGCACTTACAAGTGAAGTGAATGGGTCCAATCCGTAAACTTTTAAATACTCGCTGTTTCAAAAGTATAGCCACAAAACATAAACAATATGCGTGTTAACATGATTTTAGTGTGATAAAATCATTTACTAACCTTTTCTTTGTAAAGTTATAGCCAGATTTACATCTTCATTGCCATGATGATATAATGTCAACAAACCCTAAAATGACTGTATAAATTATGATTTAAACAACTTTACAGCTCAAATAATACACAAGTTTTTACAGAAGAATTAATGTAAGTGCTTTTATAAAAGTATAAGCTTCACATTTCTGCCTTTTAAACCCTCCAAAAATTGGCCACATTCACTTCCAATGTAAGTGCCTCACTGTAACTAAGAAAAGGAACGAGTTGAAATAATTTTTTGTGGTAATTGACATTATGCCACAAATGCTGTCGATTGAACTTAACTTGTACTGAACCTGGAACATTCCTTAAAGATGGTTTTAACCACCTTTTACTTTTTAATTTTGTAGCTCATTTAAAGAGTCCTGTGGTGTGACAAATTATTGTTTTTATAAAATATATTCCTTGTAGTCTCTCATTGAATATAAAGACATAAAACTGCATGTTATACAAGAACTATAAAATTGAAAGCACGTATTTTCTGTGCCACTAGAGTCTCTGGAATTGCAAAAATTGCAAAAACAGATTTCCCGAACACATACCCCATCTGCCATTGGTCGAACAAACAGTTGTCCTGCCTCAAACTCGCACCATTGTTTGAGCCAATGTTGCTGTGTCAGGCTGGTTGTAATGATTAAACAAACAGCAATGTTTTGAAAACGCCACAGTGTTTAACTTTTTGGAAAATGCAACCTATGAATGGCTTACTTTGTAGTTTATTTTTTATTTTTTTGCTTGCTTATAGTTGCCTCTGCATATTAAGCTGTAATAAGAGAAAGTATTTTAATATCAGAAAAATTACATCACCTTAAAAATAGTTTTACATGGAGCATAGTATGTCACACTGCAGGACACTGTCAAGTCATTTACTCCTGTGCCTGTTGTCTGTTGCATTATATAATCATACATATCATACTTTCTTTAGGTTCTCTAATCACCAGGCCTTTCTGGACATCCTGAATGAGATGAATGACTATGCGGGCCAGAGGGAGCTAATTGCTGAGAACATGATGATCAACATCTGCATTGAGCTCACCAAGTACCTGCAGGAACTCAAACAGGAGCGCAAGATGGTGAGAGAACGAGAGAGTCAGACTGGGAAACTGGGCCAGGCTTAAAATAAAGCATGCAGTGGGACAGAGTGCTGGGGAGGAAGGAGGGAAGGACACAGAGAGGGGGATTGTGGGTGTGAAGAAGCGCTGGAGAGCATGTGACTCTGTGTATGTTTAGGAAGAAACATTAGAGTCTCTTTGGGAGGAAGTCTGTTTTTGAATTGTGCCACACTGTGGAATGCTTTGGGTTGAGCCCACTGCTGTTTATCTTCACGAACAACAGTAGATGCTCATCTTATAACCTCAGCTGTCTCTTTTGTTTATCAGTGTGCATTGAAGGTACACTGTTTTATTTGTAGTGCTCGCTAAGGCAAATATCACTTACTATTATTCCTATTGCTCATAGTTTGAGTTAGGGATCTGAACAAACCCCTAACTCAAAGTATTAAACTTAAGCACATGTAAACATGCTTATTGATTGTTACTGATCTCTTCCCCCCCACTTCTCTCTCTCTCTCTCTCTCTCTCTCTCTCTCTCTCTTCTGAATATGCAGAATCTTTCAGAAGCCAAAAAAGCACAGCAATCTCTGGAGGGCACCTACAAGCAGCTCGACAATGTAAGTCTCTCCCTGTGACGGGTCGCGATGGAGGCCCTGCTGTAGGTGGAATGTCCCAGTGTGTCTTTGCGTATGTCACTGAGCAGACAGATCAGACCACGCTTGATGAGTTTACATCCCTGCGAGAGGCTTAAGTTACATCTCTTTGTTATTTAATCGCTGACTAAGCAAAGAGTGCTCTTTTGTCTGCATTGTCTCGGGTCAGAGCAGGTTTGTGTGCGGGCTTGTTTGGGGGATTTAAAGCGATTGTTTACTGATTGTTTCTGTGACTATGGTGTTGAGTCGGGTGAGGGTCAGGAGTGTAAACAGAGAGATGCATTTAAATATTCTCTTAAAGGTACCGCAGCCAAAATATTTCAGCTATGAAGATGTGTTAAAAAGTCTACCTTTAAAGTCAAATTTTATCCTATTTAATTTATTACATTTGCTTAGGAATGTCTTATGGATGCACCGATATAGAAATTTGCGCAGATACCAGGGCCGGAGTTGCTAATCGGGAGAATTCCTGGTGGGCTGCTCAAAAATTGGGCTGGCAGGTCTGCATGATGATTTAGAACCTTTCAGTCATTTGTTGCGTAACAGTTGCCAGCCGTTCGTGTCATCTGACATGCAAGGGATCAGAATTGCGTATTATAGTGGACACAGTCTCTACCGTATCTTGTCGTCTCACACCCAAACAAATGAGAGAGTGGGCTGTGAGAAACAAAACATTGGCTGTTGCGCTATCACATAGACACTTCACTTAATCGCGGGGGAAGGATCACGGAAGATCCAGTGAGAACAGAATCTATTAGCTGAACGGACGAACGTACTTCAGGTTGCAGATCATCACAAGTTCAACACTGACTGTAGTCTCAATCAGTTTATCTCTGAAATTCTCATTCACTGCAGTGCAGAATGATAATAACAAAATTCTTTATAGTCACAAAATAAAAGAATACTTAAAGTAAATCAGTACAGATGCAACTGCACGACACAACACAGTACAAAAATAAGGGGACTGCTCTCAAAAGATTTAACTCAACTAAACAAACTGCACAGAGTGCCTTTAATATTGTATTATGCACTCAAGCCCGATCCTCTTAAATAGACAAAAACCATATCATCGGTATCCATGACATTTACATTCCTGGTAAATGAAAAGTACAGATTTGTTACTTGTAGTCTTTTTTTACTCTTATTGTTGGAATTGTTTAATGGCATGTAAAAATGTACAGACAATCACTAAACCTTCAGTAAATTTCTTGAGCATTTCATTGCTGCACATATTTTCACTGGATCTGTTGCTATGCTAATTAAAATGCCTGAAATACTCTTAATTTTTAATTGAGTCTTTACATCTTGAAATATATATGTACAGCAGTTAAAGTTCTATAGGGTTATTATTTGCCTAAGTAGACTTCTAAAAACACTTGACATTAAAATGCTCTTAATTTTTATCAACAGATGTAATGAAGTCTTATGTCAGAAGGCTAAAAATTAGTTGCCGACAATTCATTTATGACCAGGCCCAAACAAAATCTTTGGAATGGATTTAAACTTGGTAAAATGTGTTAAACGGAGCTGAGAGTGCTATACTCTTAGCTGAAAGCACAATCAAATTATACAAAATATTTCATAACATGCAAAGGACAAAGGATGTGTAGAAAAATGTGCTATCAAATTCTGTTGAAATCTGCAGAGCTGTTTGTTTGCAGGCACAGATTTGATGAGGACCTAGTTATTACATATAACTGCTATTATAATCTGTACTGTTTTGCCCTTTTTTTTCCATTGTTCACACTAAAGTTCCAATGTAGAATGTTCAATGTTTGCAAACATAGCAAAGAATTACAATATACTGGTTAAATAAAAAAAACAAAAAAAAAAAAAACTAAAAAAAAAACTGCTTGCAATAATTATTGGCTTGTCAGTGCTGATAATTAATTAGACTGATACCGATAATACATAAAAATGCTAATATTGCAGAAACTGATATAGCCATCATTACATTGTATATTCCTACCCCAACATTTTTTTTTTTTCATAATCTTTTGTTAAAATGTAATAATCTTTTCAGCCTATGAAATGGCTTTTCTTCTGTGGGGGGAAAAAAGAATATTAACTAATAAAATCAAGAATCACCTAGAAATAGTAATGAGGAAGTTAAATTTGTTACTAATGTCATTTTATGTTATCTTTAATTTCAGAAAGTAAAAACATTGTGTAAGTGACCAAGAGGGTTAGTTTTTATTCATGTGGTGACCGTTATTGTTGTGGTAGAGTAAAAAGCGGTTCGAGAGGGAATGGAGAGAAGCAGAGAAGGCCGCACAATATGCAGAGAAAACTGATCAGGATCTCAATGCCACCAAAGCTGATGTGGAGAAGGTATGAATATGCTTTGTAATATTTCCCAAATGTTGCCACACCCTTGCATGCTGCACATCCTCAAAACATGCCATCTCATTTTCATCATATCTAAATGCATTGTTGTTGTTTCCTTGTTCCTCGTTTTGTGCCAGTGTCTGATTTCACTAAACTGGTAAGTCTTTATCTGTATGTGTAACTGTAGGCCAAACAGCAGGCGCATATGCGCACGCATATAGCAGAGGAGTGTAAGAACGACTACGCTGCCCAACTGCAGAAGTACAACAAGGAACAGAATCAATTCTACTTCACAGAAATGCCCCTTATTTTCAACGTAAGCAGCAAGTCTCAGTATGTCTTCTCAGTTTACGGTTTTCTATGTGAAGTATCTCATGCAATTTTTGTGAGTGCATACAGTTTTATATCTATATATATATATATCTATATCAGTGTTTCTAAACCTGGTCCTGAAGAACACTAGCATTGCTTATTTTGAATGTTTTCATGATATGACTCACCAATTTTACATAACAAATGCTGCCTTTGCAGGTCGTATACACAGGTATGAAGGCATCAAGGGATGTCAGAATCCAATGTTTGCATTACATCCTGTCTTTTTAGATATTTGGTCAGTTTTTGAAGGTAGCATTGATGTTTCCTTCACTGCCTATGATATTCCAAAATCCTGTGCATCCGGTTCAGCAATTTGTTGTAAGAATAAAAATGGCGTCTGATGTAGCAGGTAAAAGCAGTGATTCGTTTTTGTTATGACTCAATTTCTACTGAGAAATACGATTCATAGTAACTAAATATTTGCCTGTTTATTGTCTAAATCTTAACTGAATTTGTTTTAGATCATTAGACATGATATTGTTTTTTTTTTTGTTTTTTTTATAGTTTTATTATCTTCCCTGAGGTCCACTTATAATGTCAGTAAAGAGGCCCCCCCCCCCCCAGAACATTAGTAGTTTAATAAAATATTATAATTATCCACCTTGTCTCTGACCCTCTGTCTGAAACACTCTGTTTTAAGCTATCTGGCCCTTTAAGACTTAAATGGAAACGTCCACTGTACTGATTGGCTAACTTCGGCTAACTAAGCCCCTCAAATTCAGCCATATTTGAAACTCAATTGGAAGAAAATGAACAAGCTTCACATTATAATTTATAAAACTAAATTTCATGGTTAACACACAATGTACACCCAACATATTTCATCTGAATGTATCAAAATGTTCCTTCAAGCACAGCAAATATCAAACAGTCATGACATTTGAAACATTCGTGAATGAAACTGTTTACTCACAGGTCTGGTAGTGTTTAACTGCCACATCTTTCAATAACAGTTCCTTTGCAAAGCTTGAATCATGTTGTAACTGGTTCACAAGCAATCCACGCTGAAATGAGCCCGAAAACAAACAATCCATGGAGATTTTGGGTGCTTCAACTGGCTTCAACTGGCCAAATCAGAGATGCTGGTCTTCACAGCAGCGACATCTAACACATCTTCTGTGTTTGTTTACACACATAATGGCATGTGTTTCTCCTAGTCAGTGACAACAGCAGAGTGAGATGCGTTTTTAAAAGTTGCGCTTGTACCGCTCTTAAAATGCGGCGCACTTCGCCAGAAACACATTAAAACAAACAAACAAAGACGTCCATATAGTGCATGTTTACAAAAGATGAACTATTAAATATAGCACAGAAATGGTCCAGGATGCCTTCAAAACAGCAAGACAACAGAATGGAGGTCTCCTTTTTAGAGTTATAACTTGACATTGCATCTTTTAAAAGAGGCATGAGATGCATTATTAATGGTCAAAGCCATTTCTACACCTAGTGTAGGATGTAGAAAAACATTTAAATCTAGATAGACACATGAAGGTGTCCTGTGTAAGGCCTCTTTGCTGTAGATGAATCTCTCATGACAGACCCGTTTCCCTCCTCTTCACCTGCGTGACTGACTGTGAGCCCTAGTGGGCGGCGCCAAGGGTGCAATGACAAAAAATAGGTGTTGATGTCTTGCTGAAGAGGTAACGTCACAAGGACCAAATATATCTGATTATGACTACAAGTTCTACAAATTCCAAACAGGTCATTTCAACAATCTGGTTTAAATAAATGCTATTTTTCTATTAAGGAGGCAGTTTTCAGTCCAAGGATAAATATTGGAGATGCCTTTGGAAGATGGAGACTGCTTAAAGCCCAGAAATCCTTTAAAACGGATGCTGAGTTGGCTAATTTGCGTGTCAGTATTCTGGCAACCCGCATGAGCTTCGAGTCTGGGTGGGGCAGGCAACTCTCCAATATTTTGAATTTGGACTGCAGTACCCATTTCAAACGCTTGTTGTCAATCTTACATATAGCACCTTAAAAAAAGCTAGACAGCGCAACCAATAGAACAGAACGCAGCTGTCTCGGGACTTTAAGTATTTTCTTTACATAGCTTCTGAAAGAAGAACGTCGCGCTCATTGGAAAGATGCTGAAAAAACAGAAAGATGTGGTGCAACAGTCAAAGACTTCTGTCTAGGGCATATATACATAGAAAACCAAATGCAAAACAGCGCAGAAGAATTCAAAAATGCGTTTGTTGTGAACGGCCCCTTAGGGGGTACCTTCATTTTAAAATGATGCCTGTGAAGTCATTAGTTGCTTTCACACATTTTGTTTTTATTAATACACTTTTTTCTAGTTGGATGTCATGTGTGAACAGGGCCTGTTGGGAAATGCCAGTAAATCAGCTCTGGCAATTTTCCAGAATTAGAAGGTATAACATTTCTGGAAAAGTTCAGTTTTGATGCTATGTATAAACAAAGCCGATAGATTAATATAGTTTTAGTACATATGTGGTCAGGACGTGCTGACATAAGAAGTCTACTTGGGCCAATGACAAAGTTTTGAGAGATGACGGAATAGTGCAGCACTATTTAATGTCTGTGACTTGGGAGTCTAAAAATCTCGTCAAATTGAACAGATAGCTTCTCTTCATCCGAGCGGATAAAGAAATTTGTCGACAGCTTACAGGAACAGTCAGTGATTCCGTTACTTAAGATAAAATAACTAGCCTCCTTTGGGAATGAGGTATACGCAGGACCATAAGTCAGATGATCGGCATAACAGCTTGACAGTTTAAAGATAATTTCCAACAGATGACATCACATTTACCTGCATTTTGGTGCTGATGTGTGAATGGTAGCAAAACGGAAAAAAGACAGAAAACCATGGTATGTAAATGGCAGATGTGGTAGATTTACCAGAAAAGACAATTCAGCAATTTTACTGCAATTTAATGGGTTTCATGTGAAAGTGGCTATTGATTCACTGGGCAGTGAGGGAGCAAGGCAGCTGCATTAGCAAAAAGATGCATCCAGTGTATCTGCTAATAAACTTATAAGTAGAATCAGGCATGTTAGATAAGGGAGATTTCCAAAATGTGCATCGCTGGAAAACTTCAGGACCAGAATTTAGAAACTCTGATCTATATGTTTGTGTTTGTACACTGCAGAAGCTGCAAGACATGGATGAACGGCGTATCAAAAAGCTGGCCCAAGGCTACATCCTATTTGCAGACACGGAGCGCCACGTCATGCCGATCATTGGAAAGTGTCTCGAGGGCATCACCCGAGCTGGCACGAATGTCAATGAAAGAAACGTGAGTCTGCCGTCATACTCTCATTATAGCAAAAACTTAGAGTAAAGTTGACCCTCTGCAAGAGTAAAAATGATTTGTGTTATTCAGGACTCAGTGGTTCTCATAGAGCAGCATAAGTCTGGCTTCGAGAGACCAGGAGATCTGGAGTTTGAGGACTACAGTCAGGGAATCAACCGAGCCTCCTCAGACAGCAGCCTGGGCACTCCTAAAGGTCCCCTAGAGCTGCTGGGCAAGAACAAGAACAAAACCTTCCGGTTGTTCTCTAAGAAGAGCAAGGTAGGCTTCAACACACCATGAAGGTTACCGCTTCTGAAGTTCCAGTTGTTACTTGTGGAGATGGAAAGTTCTTTTGCACACCCTGCTGAAAAAAACAGGTGATGCCAGCCTAAGGTGGTCAAGCTGACCATTGGTTAACCAACTCAACGAGGTCCCCACTACCTTGTTGGTGGTGGTTTACTAGCTCTCACCAGGTTGACATCAGCCTCAACGGCTGGTAGTGCACCTTATCAATCACCTTAACCTGCTTGGACCAGCAAATGATTATAAAAGACCACATTTGACCATCAAGAATCCTTGTAAAACCAGCTACCGTCAGAAGCTGGTTTTAGCTGTATTTTCCAGCAGGGTACGATCCTCCTACAGAAAATTTGTGTTCATGTAAAGGCTAGTTACAGTATATACTAATACGTAACAGGTTTGGCTGGAGAAGGTCTGTAGGTAGAGAGGTCCCGGTAGGGACGGCCTTAGATCTGAGGTCTTTTGCACCCTTCATTTCCCAAGAAAGATGCATCCACCCCCACCCTTCCTCAACTCAACTCTTGATCTCTTAAACATCCCAAACAGATCAACACATTTTTCCAGTAGGCATCTTCTGCATGGCTCTCTGGCTGTGAATGGGGATAGAGAAACCCCCAGCTCTGTTGTTTTGCTCAGCGTGTGACCAGTACTCTTACTGGCAGCATTCTGCTGCGTTTGTGCTTTTTCTTAAGGCACTACACTGACACTGCTCTCCGCCATGGGCCTTAACACACACACACTACTGCTATTATACACTTTATAATATATCATTCAGTCCCATTCACAATGATACCATTGTGCACTGTCTGCTATCAGGAAAGATGCTCGGTTGCATCTGGTTAACTTGTTAAAGAAAATACTCTTAAAATGAGGGTTGGAGGCAAAACATTCCCTTCTCCTCAGTCATGTGATGATGCAGAGCTCCACATCGAAATCAGTGGATATCTGTTTGTTTTAAGAAGTCCTCTTAGGGCTGAGGGATGAGTGGATTTTTTAAGAACACTTCACCTTCAAATTAAGAACATCACTTCCTGCCCCTCTAATAACCTCACTTCCTGCTTTTTCAACACTTGGCCTTTCTCACCTTCGCCTCTGCATTTCCTCTGCCAGCCTGCTTGAGCTTGTTTGCCGTCTTTACTGCCCAG
This sequence comes from Myxocyprinus asiaticus, assembly GCF_019703515.2. NCBI lineage: Eukaryota > Metazoa > Chordata > Actinopteri > Cypriniformes > Catostomidae > Myxocyprinus > Myxocyprinus asiaticus. Next base: position 15,392,317 of record NC_059356.1, on the reverse strand, counting down.
TCTTTTTCTGTTTCATTTCCGTGTCCTAGTCTTTGTCTGAATCAATTCTTTACCTTGTGAGAAGGGTCCAAATTATTATTTTTTTTGCCACACTTGCCAAAGTGGGTGAATTGAGAGAATTTACCTTCCATAAATATTTCCTATCGACCATGAAATTGTGTCATGCATTATTTTTGTTAGAAATATTTCCCACATTTCTATATTATTTGTGTTCCCTTGCAAATAATAATTTTGTGAGGTAATGTGGCGCAATGGCTTTAGGCTTTCTGCACTGGAAATGTCTTAAATAAACATCAGATGATGACATGCAGCCAACATGAACCAATCAGCCATGAGCTCAGGCTAGATTTGAGCAAAAGTTAAATGCCACCATTTTTTTTTTTTTTTTTTTTTTTAACATTCCACTTATTGATAACCACATGAAGTTCAAAAGGAAAACAAACTTTGGGCAACCAAATTTTTTTTTATTTTTAATTTTGGACCTTGCTTGTGAGTTAGCAAATGCTATAGATTTTTTTGTCATGTTTTTGAAAAGATTGTAGTGCAAATCTGCTTTGCTCCCTCTACCCTTAAGTTTAGATCAAACATCCTTCATTCCCAGTTGCTTCATTTTTTCCTCATAGTGCATGTTCCCTTTCCGGCTGAAACAGTCACAATACCACAGAAGCTAAAACCGTTTTGAGAAGAAATGCTTACTTTTAGCACCAAGCTCAGTCTGTCATTCATTAAAACACAGAACTTATAGCAGATTGTCCGACACCATTTTGTTATTCAAGTCTTCAATTTTCTCTCGGATCAGGGTGAAACATTTGCTTGGTTCCAAAACCCAGTGAGCTGCCTTCCTAGACAACATTTTTAACTGTTAACTTGTTAGCTTAGCAACATGCTAACATCAGACTCTTTTTCTAATCATCCTGTGAGCGATAATTGAGCCTCTCATGTGCTTGGAGGGCTTTTTTTGAGCTTATTAAAGTAACAAGTTGTTAGCTAAGCAAGAAGCTAACGTCAGACTCCATTGGAATCGACTGTAAACGTTAGCTGGTTCTCTTGTTCGCTTTGAGTACTATTTGTGTGGGAGTTATGCAGTAAATTAGGAGGTTCCATTTCAGTTGGCATGCCTTAAAAGGTAGCTGCCTGTGTAGGCAGCGAGGTAGATTACTAGGTTTTGGAACAGAGCTAATATGTCACAACAAATCTGTGTTCTCAAAACAGCAATCTGCATTATTTTACCTTCAGACTAATTTGTTGCAATATAGTCATACACTGTAAAACCTCTGAATGATAATTGGGCATAGAGTGGCTCCATGATTGTAATCCTCATCATCAGTTTTAATATAACAGCTCTGTTTTGGAGACACATTGTCCATGATCATGCTGCCTTCAAGTCATCTTGTGAAGTTCCTGCTTATGAGTTTGGAAGTCATACGATGTGATGTGTGATATTTATTACTCCCAAAGACTGAAAACTACTGAGCACTAATACAACAAAATGAAAATAATAGAATAAGCGATAGGTGTTTAATTGATGCTTTATGTCAGAGGTGCCCAAAGTTGGCCCATGATGACCTTTGATTTGGCTCGCCTTGCCATAGGTGACGAGGGGGGAAAAAATGAATAAAAAAATAAATATGTCTTTGATGCAGATCTTCATTTTTTAATTCATCTTTTTGTTTTAACATTTTTTGTTTTATTTTTGCATTACAAAAACTATAGCTTGTTTGAAAAGTAGAGAGTATAAGTGATTTATTTTGTAAAAATGTATATGCGTATGAAAGTTCGCTCCATTGGCCATCCCATGTGCCACCCCAGAATATTCACTATGATTGGCCAGCTCCAAAGTCGGAGGTGGGCATTCAATACCACCAGACAGAACCTAGTTGGTTTAAAATGGAGCGTGAACTGAAGCAGTGCCAAGAAATGTCAGATAATTAGGTGGACTCGCAGAACAGTGCGTACAGTCATCTGAAATGAAATATGGCTTGATCGCGCACTATCCACAAAATTCCTGAGTCCCATGATGCTTTGTGCGCAATGTGGGTGGGACTTCCGGCCAAGAGTATAAACAAAGGTAAACTTATTTACCAGCACAACTTTAAAGATGACAGAAACTTGTAAACAATCGAAAACATAATTAAAGCGATGTAATATTGTTCTTCCCCGTCCATCTGTTATTAATGATCGGTGGGAGGATGAAAATATCATGATTTAGAAGCATTTTAGTCATTTGTTCAGCCTTTGTGTAGTGATGAAGAAACTATGAACATGCTAACCTGAAAAGCTCCAAAGCCTGTCAGTGTTATTCATAGCTGTAAAGGTTGGACATATTTTAATGAGGACTGTAGATAATTGTTTATTTTAAATCAGATATTGATTGTAGTCATACCCGAAGAGTCCGTTCTATCGAGCTTGTGTACTTACAGAGACAGCAGGATTCTCATTCATTACAGACTCGCGAGATGATACGCTCATGCTGCTGTTATAGTTTAGATAAAATACAATTATTTTGCGAGAGATGAGTGTGTAGTATTCTCATTCTAGCATTATAACTGTTAGGTTACGCACATAATCTCCGTATCTTACTGCTAGCCTAAACCGATATGAAATGTTTGGTGTTGCCAGAACGACTGACCCTGTTCAGAGACAGATTGACATTATTTTTCTTGTCAAGCAATAAAGATGCACTAGCAGTCACACCTTAAACTGTGCCATACTGAAAGAACCACATGTAATATAAATAAATACATGTATTTGGACATACATTATAAACACTGTTCACAAAAGATCAATATTCTCTGTACAACAACTTTGAAACAATATGTATTATTAAAAGCACTTTACAAATAATTTTCATTTTTACTGAATAATAATGTCCACATATATATATATATATATTGCAAATCAATTTGTTTTTTTCTTTCCCTTAAGGGAAGACATGGCCATCCTGCAAAGCAAGGAGTAATGCAGGGCAAAGGGAAATCAAATTACAATTTTAAACATCATAAAACATCTCACTACCATTGTCACATCTCATAATTATGGTCTTCCAGTATAGAATTCACCCACTGAGCATCACAGAATGAAACGCATTAACACAATTCATTTAACCAAACGTATCTGGAAGGAATAAATAACAGTTTTTTTTTTTTAACTGAGTAATGTCTTCAAAACATGCAGAGCATCTGCAAAGACCAATGCTGAATAGAAATGAACATGCATTTAAAGTTTCACACACGCGCGCACACATGCACCTGTTGCCAGAATTATGCTATTTTGTTGTTATATTTATAGTTCACGGCACTCCGTTTCTGAACGTCTATCACAGCCGAGCCATAACGGAGGATCTTATCCTAAGTATTCTCTGCTGTTGACTTGTTGTCAATAAAGTGAAAAGAGCACATAAACAAATTATTCCATGGTTTTTCCCAAACAGATGTTCTAAAGTCAGTCCTTCTGTAGGCAGCCGGGTGGACAGAGAAGCATTGGGTGGAGCGGTATTTTTGCGGGTGGTTTTTGCTCATAACATTATTGTTTTAGCCCAAACTTTAGTTGCGCTCGAAAGTGATTAACGACACACATTGTCCGAGAAATTTTCAGAATCATTTTACAGTGTTTTAAAAGCAAGAATCTCACAGTAAGAAACGCTAGCTAACTGCTACGACTGTACACAAAACAATACTTCCGCTAGCCAACCGGAAGTTCTGCCCACCTGTCAAAATACAGTGGACTCGCTGAAAATATTGTGGATATCCGCATGAACGTGCCCACTGAAGCGCACCCATGAAGCGGGCTTAATAAAGTCAGGTGAGGGAGCATTTCAATATAAACAACGGTTCCATTCACTCCAAACACCTCACAACATTACGACAAGCACTATAAGTGAACAGACCAGTACTCTTAAAAATCCCTTTTCTGCCCTGCCAGCTAGACAAAAACGGTAATGCAGTAAACTAATTCTTCATATTTCATCATCTTATTCTGACTAAAACCCGTTTTGGGGTGTGTATAACATCTGTGTGCATCATACAGTAATTCGTTTGTCAAACGTGAGGATATCTCGTTTACTTGCAACTATCTGCCTAAAACAGATAGCTGCAAGTTTTTAATAACCATAAAATACAATGCCATATTTCGGCAGGTTCTTAATCATAATCATATGTTGTAGTCAACGAAATGAATAGGCTTCTCAATTTTTTAAATTGCAGAAATGTGCTTCGTAGCTTTTATTTCCTTTCATAATGTAATGCATTCAGCATAATCGCCTCTTATGAAAAGAAGCAAAAGTACAATTCAAGTTTTTGATATCACAACAGGAAAAATGTCAAATAAAAGTAGGCAGGCTAAATGCATTAACTGTGCAAAAAACATTTCACAGCATTGTTTAATTCAATAATCCTATTACATTTGGCAGTCCCAATAAATGGTACTACTGAGTGAAATCCAGGACAGTGTGTAGCCTAGGTCTATGATAAGAAATATCTTTAATATCCTCTTTGTCACAAAACAAAACAATATAATACTTGATAGTATTACATCATGCCATTGTATCTTCATCTCTCCAAAACTGCACAGAACGCTGTTCTTAAAGAGACAGTAACCATGTTTTAAGAGACGCTTACATTTACTCGTTTAGCAGACATTTTATCCAAAGTGACTCACAAATGAGAGAGACACAACATACATACAAATTATATTGAAATCAATTATGTGCATTGTGCAAGTATAATAGGACAATTGATGATTTAAATATTAGAGTTCTCTGTGTTTTGTAGTATTCATATTTAATTTTAAAATAATACAGTTTAATATATGCAATGTTTACTTTTGGCCCTTCATAAGAAAATGTTTGGGCACCTCTGCTTTATGTATTTTATCATTCTTGTGCTGCAACAGAGAGTGATGGTTTTGTTACACATGCCTGCTGCCTCATAAATCTACTAAATGAGCATTATTTTTGGGCTAGCTTTATAGCTATTTTTCATCAGCAACGTGTACAAAATTAAATTGTACATTCATGTTGAAACATTCACCGTGAAAACTTAATTATGACTAATAGCAATTAGCTTCCATTATTATTATTTTATTGACATGCCCCCAACTTGGAAAGTTCAGGCTCCAAAAAATCCAGAGTTTCCCATTGGTAATTACAACATCTTGGTGCCATTGAAGTGTACTTATCTCGAAAATACAATCATTCCAACATGACTTAAAGGCAACATTATCAATTGTGGAAGGTCAGGACTTGAGTGTTTGCTTATGGAGCCATTGTTTGCATCTTCATCTGGCTGATTGCATTGCTGGTTTGGGGACTTTTGCTTTGGATTTTGGGCTGTTGGTGGGCTGGGTATTCTTTGTCTTGCTTCTACTGGCTCTTGCTGAAGGTTGATCCATTTTTGTCCTCGTTTTGATGTTGCTTTGAGGTGTTTGATGGTGTCTCTTTCTTTTCCCTTGTCATATGTCTTTTTTGTTTGTTTTTTCCCCCTCTGTCCCCTCTCCTGCTGTCCTGACCCTGTGTCCCTCTGTGTTTGTGCCTGGTGTCTGTCCCAGCTCCCCTCGTCCTCACTCAGTCCTTTCTCGACACCCCCCACCCCCTCGCCCGCTAACGGACCCCCCTCCCCCAAGTTTGGCCGGGACCCCCTGTCGTACTATTTGAAGGAAATCAATAAGACAGTCAAACCCAGAATCTCTTCCTTCCGGACCCTCAAAAGAACGGTGAGTAGGTCAGGAGTCAGACTAAACCTGTGTGCTGATGCCGGCACATCTCTTTAAGTAATTCAGCTGCCATTTGAAAAGCCTAGATTGATCCGGGTCTAATTAACGGTCATGTGCACTTGAATGGTCATTAATTAGTAGAAATCATTGCTTTTCACCACTCATCCTATGATCCTAATCCACAAGAACACCAGCTCTTCACCTGTTCCTGCCACACTCTTTTAAACGGCACTTCTTGAGGTTTAGCTAAGACTGGCGTCACACTAGTCGACTCAAAACATCCCTTTTTGTAAGGGATGTCTAGTGTTTCCCACAGGATTTTGTGAGACTGTGGTATGTGGACCTCGGCCCTCGGATTTTGTACATTTTAAAGTTAAATGCATTAATCTGCACTTTGAGAGCAAAATTAAGAGGCTAGACCTAGACTTTGTGCACTTGTAAAAATGTTGTGCTCTAGTAGTAATTTAATCATAAACACATTATGACATATATAGATATGAATGGTGATGACACGGCAAAAAAGTCACACCCACAAAGCATAAACGAGATGGAGTTTAACACAGTTCACAAATGGTCAAATTATAAAATCGACTAAAGCATACATTTGAGCCAAGGCTCGACATTAAGCATTGACATGCGCTTTTCCTCCGGACAAATAAATTGGTCATTCACTTACTTGTCCGGAGAGAAAAAAGGACATTTAAGTTACATGCTGAAGTAACGTCAAAAACATGTTGTATATTTTTCTAAAATTATGACCGATGCCCAACCTAATAGTGTACCTATGCAATCAACTCAATTCTCTGCGACAGAAAAGTAAACTGCACTTGGTGGGGGAGGAGGCTGTTGTCATATGATAATTATTTAATGTTATGTATGTTTGTCAAATAAAGAAAAGCCTCCAACGCCGTCATTTACAGCAGGGGTGCTCACACTTCTATGGAATAAGATCTACTTTTTCATCATGTTATTGCAGCAAGATCTACCATGTACAATAAAGGCTATACATTATCACAATACTAATATATCAATAGTCGGTAGTGAAATATGATGATTCTCAATACCAGCTTCAAAACCACAACAAATAATAACACTAACTAATATGTTAATTATGGAAGAATGGTTTCAAGTTTTTAATTATTCAAGACTATTAAACAGTCAGTAATAAAATAACTATATAAAACAGCAATGAATAGAAATAGATTAAAAATAATACAAATTAAGAAAATTAAGTGCTTTATTTAACAGCTTTAAAAGTTTTTAACAGCAGTAGGCTATCAAGCATTCAAGTAAACATTCAGAATGAAATGCAACATAAAACTACTACTTGTCTTTACTGTTTGATTATAATACATGAATACTTTTTAAAGCCACTAAAGTTATCCAGTCAATAGCAGTGAGTGTTGTCTTGTTTTATTGTTGTGGTTGTTTGATTGTTATAATGACTCACTAGATGGCAGCAGGTCTATTAGCTTACATTTATACTTACAAGTCCAACATTTTAATACAAATCCGCTTTTTTCTCTGCTGTTTACGTTCACTTTAGACATCACTCTCTGTGTTTTACATGAATAACTCACCAATTTTGAAATGTATTTGACCGTTCAGGTGCGCATTAGTGCGAGCATTTTCAGCACACACACATATGCCGCCAGGGCGTAGCTTTTACTAGATCGCTAGTGAATTATAAAATTATGCGCTCTTCATTTCTTTCAACAGCAGAATAAGAATATGAACTTTCTAATAAGTGACACAGGCCTAAGCTATCACAAATATAGCTGGTTATTTATTTTTTTTCAGTCAGTTTTAATCAGTCAGCTTGTCCAGTCGGGCAAGTAAAATTCTTTCACTTGCCCCTTCAAAAATCCACTTGTCCCAGACAAGCGTTAATGTCGAGCCCTGTGTGCCATCAAAGAAATGAAGCAAAAGTGGTTACCTGTGTTGAGCTTGCTCCTCAGATGCCGAAAATAGTTACATTGTCAGAGCCGCTGGTAATAATGTTAATGTTAGATAATTGGTTCCAATGCGTGCGTGTATGCAAGCATTGTGTGTGGGGGGCGGCTGACTGACTGGGAGTGAAAGATGCTTTGCCGAAGCAATGGTGCAAAACACAGTGTTAGAGATCATTTATGTTATTATGTGAAGTGTAATAATGGGAAACACTGGATGTCACACCTACCGAGTAAAGGTGGAAATCAGCAGGGACCTGGCGATACAAATTAGTATTGATATCTGGGTTGTTATACGTTATTATTGCGATTTGTTTAGTGTATTGCGATTCAAAACTGTTATATTACAATCTTTACTTGCTTATTTCTCATTCCTTTTCATTGGATTTTGGTGCTTTGCTCAACAACAGCTAAATTTCTTGGAATTTGTAGAGCCATAGAAGTAGCAAAGAGCATATTCTCATCACTAAAGAAAAAAAACTAGTGTTGTTGCTGAAACTTGCCCCAGTATATCAGCAAGTTTGTCATACTTGCCGATGAAGAAGTGGAGTGAAAATTAAACCGCTTCTCCTGACATTTCTTAACGATTCTCTTGAACGTCCCATACTGACAGCAAATAAATGTAAAGTTCACCAAAATAAGAAGGGAAGCACCACACAAATGTAACAAGTTTTCATAACTGAGTTAGAATGCAGTGACTTGTCTTGTGAATGTGTGTATTTGTACCCAAGTGGCTCGCATTAGAAAATGTATGCTATGTGTGCAGGGGGCACTTGTTTTCACTGAAGCAGACAAGACTTGCATTCAATAAAAATAGACCGCTCTGTCTCTGCCTTCTTAAGTTTACGTGAACCCCAGAAAAACACCATGGATAACAAAATTTTTGCACACACAAATGGCAAGATCTAGTTGAAAATTGGCAGTAGAAATCTGATTGCCTGACTTTATGCTACATCTGTGAATCTGAATGCACCAGACTCCTGGAAACAAAGTCATGTTTCCAAGGTGCCGGTTTGCTACAGTTAGCACCTTTGAGAATAAACTCATCACTGGATTTGACAAGCTTTGCCAGGTTAAAATGCACACCGTTTCAAAAGTGCAGCCTCTAGACATAAACATTATACATGTTAATATGACTAGTGTGATAAAATCTCTGTTCTATATAATTAAAGTGTGAAACAATTGCTAATAGGGTTTACCAGCATTGCATCGTAATGGCAACAAAGTTGTAATGTTGGATAGAACTTTACACTGATAAGGTTAGGAAGCAGTTTTATTACACTAAAATCATGTTTACATATATAATGTATACTCCATGTGGCTATGCTTTTGAAACTGTGTATTTTAACGTTTCTGGACTGTCCCCATTTACTTCCATTGTAAGTGCCTTACTGTATCTGCAATTTTTAAATAAATGAGAGACGACTTCAGTGAATTTTTGTGGAAATCAAGATTATGCTACAAATGCTGTCTTTTGAGCTCAACTTAAATTAAACCCGGAATACTGTCTTTTTTAAACCAGGTTCACACTTTACGAATCTGTACAAAATTGTCAGTCTTTGATCGTTTAGTGTGACATGTTCACAAACAGTCTATTCCTTTGACTGTCAAAAAAAATGTCCATTTTCTTCATTGCCTTTGTGATGAATCTTGGCAGTGCCAGAAATTTTGCAGTGCAGTGAGACTGCTCCTACGACAGCCAGATGAGATCAAACACCCAGTCAACACTGTTAATTGGGACAATTGGGACCAAAATCTTGACTACGATGTGTATCATACCTTCTGACATAATGATGCAGGGTGCCATGACTTATACCCAAGATCTCTGGGATCATATCATACAGTTTTACAATTGTAAAGGACTGTAAAAATTGTATAGTGTGCACCAGGCTTTAGTGGCATTAAATCTTTAAAAGAAAGCCTTGTCTGAGGTATAAACTAAATATAAATGAGCAGAATTGCTTTTTCAGCTTTGAGTCCATGTTAGCCTATTATTGTGGTTTAAAGTATGTCATATAAGCCTGCCACTAAAGGCACACTAAAAAATGTTATTGGTTGCTTTGTGTGTTAATCAGTCTCTTTCTATCTAAGCTGATTGATTTTCTGGCCTCTCAGATCACTAGAACAAATACATCAAGTCAATGTAAATAAGGCTTACAACTACAAGTCAGTGGAAAACTTGGCTAGTGTGACACCAGCTTAAACCGTCTGTTTCTCTCTCTTCCTCAGTTTACTCCAGAGAAGCTCACGGTAGTCAATTTTAACGTGGTGTGGGCCATGTGTGCCGTATACATGTTTCACTGGCTCTTTTTAATTAATCTGTTTTGGGTCACATATGACCACCTCTACACTGATTTTCCCATATTAACTCTCATGTGTCATGATCTTGTGATTTGAATTTTCTATAAATGTCTAATGTAGAGGTGGCCATTCTCAGCTGAAAGCACAGCAACCTCTGGGTTTATTTACAGTACACTATACATCTTGGTTGTTAAGCAATGACAAGCTGTTCCATGGTGAGAAACTGCAACACAGAGGCATATAAACAAAGAATTTGTTGATTGATGCTTAAGCCAGGCTGTTATGGTGTACTGTATTGGACATGCTTTAAAGCTGCATTGAAAATCTATGCACAAGATCTAAATTGTAATTGAGGGTTGCTGTTAATTTCATTTATTGCCTATATGAAGAAATTCTCTGTAAGATACAGTACCAGGCAAATGTTTTAACACCTACTCATTAGAACTGCAACTAACGATTATTTTGATTATCGATTAATCTAACAATTATTATAACGATTATTCGACTATTCGGTGATTGTTGCAACGATTAATCATTAGCTCTTAACCGATTATTCAGCTTGTGTCCTGACTTAAAAGGTTGTATTAAACATGCTTACTAACAATAAAGAGGACAAAATCATCTTTTAAAAATACCTCTAAATGACATTCACTGAATTAAAGAAAAAAAAAATACTTTATGAAGTTTAATTCAGTAAAGAAATTCACTGCACAAAATCCTATTGTTATCAAGTGTTTTTGTCTTGTTTTCCATTTAAAATTGTCTAAAAATCCTTAAAACAAGATACATTTACTTGAAAAGCAACATATAAGATATTAAGACTTGCTTTAAGAGAATGTATCTTAAATAGAAATGTATTTTGTATATAAGTGTATTTTTTCACTTGGTTATACTTCTGCAAGTGCAGTAAAGACAAAATATACTTTTTTTTTTTTTTTTTATTCATTATTTGTTACTATTTTCCACACTTTAGTTAATTGTGAGTCATGAAAACTACTGTATGAAATTGTACAAACAGAAGTATGGGATTATGCAGTAACCATGAAATATTAAACAAATCAAAACTATCTTATATTTTAGCATCTTCAAAATAGCCTCCCTTTGCCTTACAACAGCTTCGTACACTCTTGGCATTCTCTCAACCAATTTAAAGATGCAGCCACCCGGTTTGCTTTTTGTACAGAAATGAGTGCAAAAACAACTTGTATCTTGAGTCAGGCCCGAGTAGTAGAAATCTGGGCATGCAATGACTTTGAGTATACTCTTCTGACCGCAAGCGAACAGATGCTTGTGATACTCTTTTTAGTACAGTTGATGGCCGGCACTGACGATCCGCACAGACGAGGACCACGTCCACGAGTCGAGAAAATCTTGGCCGCATGCGGTCAGGCCCTGCAGACTGTGCTGGTGCCGAAATTTGCGTCATGCATACTGTGCGAGGAACGATCAGCAACGCTGAAAACCGAAGTATACTCAGCCCTCAATAACCTAATTTCAGCATAAAAGTGTTTTAAGCATAAGCCTTTAGATCAAAAGGTTTTTATGTTTTTGAAAGAATGTTTCAGGTTCAGTACTACTTAAGCTCAGTCATCAGCAACATGATTTTTAGTGTGATAAAATCAGAGAATGACTAGCGTTACGGCGTTTACCAGATTCCAGGGTTCACTGGCTTTTCATTGTCATGACAACGAAGATAAGGAGAGTAAGTGATTTTATAACACAAAAATCATTTTAACACATATATCATTTTAGTCGACGTTATCGACAATAATTTTAGTTGTCGAATAGTCGTTTGATGTCATGAACATGAGATCATATTAAACTCTAATGATGACACGTGAGAGAAGCACTGCAGATCACACCTGACTGAGGAGAGGAAGAATTACACAGTTCACAGTCCAGATGCACTCTAAACTTTCCAGACAGCTTTAGGTGATGTAGATCGCAAAGTATGAGGGAATTATAATACAAAAACACAAAATAAGTAAATACAGAAGCACTCTCATTGTGGAATAAGTGGAGCTGGAGCTGCCGCTCCGTTGAAGCAAGACTTGCATGTTGAGCATCATTAAAGAAACAGCGTTACATCTTTAATGCAGTTATATTTAATGTGTTATAGCTTTAATAAAGTTCAAATAATACAGAAGCAGGTCATGTAAATAACTACAAACTCCCAAATTGGCATTTCTCTGTGCGGTAAGCACCTCTTCTATGAGTTGTGCGAAGTGTCCCGATCTAAGGGGGAGAGATTGAAACTGCACCCGGCTGATGCACACTCTGTCACGGGGACGCTCATCTCTGCACGCTTGCTGCAGCTGGATTATAACGTGATGGCTCACGACTTATTTAATCATAATATATGTGTGACTGTGCTTTTTTATTGTGAAAAAAAAATTGGCAATACACAGCTTTATTAATGAGAGAGTTTTGTTTTTTGTGAGTTAAAGTTGGATTGAAGTGAACAGAAAGGTGAGAGTCTTCGCCCCATTATACACTGCAATAAAATACGTTTTTGATTTGTTTTTGTTTTGGCTTGTTTTCCAAAATAAATATCTAAAACTCCTTTAAAACAATGTACATTTACTTTAGGAGCAACACTGCAGAAGAAAAAACTGTTATCCGAGAATGCTGAATATAATATTAAAAATACAAATATTTTAAAATATCTAAAAATCCTTTAAAAAAAAAAGATGCATTCAGCTGAGAAGCAGCATATACGATATTTAGACTTGCTTTTAGAGAATAGATCTTGAATAAGTATATTTTGTCTTTACTGCACTTGCAGAATTATAACAAAGTGAAAAAATCCACTTATATACAAAATCCACTTATATTTAAGATACATTCTCTTTAAGCAAGTCTAAATATCTTATATGTTGCTTCTCAAGTAAGTGTATCTTGTTAAGGATTTTTAGACAATTTTAAATGGAAAACAAGACAAACACTTGATAACAATAGGATTTTGTGCAGTGAATTTCTTTACTGAATTAAACTTCATAAAAAGTATTTTTCCCCCTTTAATTCAGTGAATGTCATTTATAGGTATGTTTAAAAGATGATTTTGTCCTCTTTATTGTGAGTAAGCATGTTTAATACAACCTTTTAAGTCAGGGCACAAGCTGAATAATCGGTTAAGAGCTAATTATTAATCTTTGCAATAATTGCCGAATAGTTGAATAATCGTTCCAGTAATCGTTAGATTAATCAATTATTAAAATAATTGTTAGTTGCAGCCCTACTTGTGGCAATACTTTTGAAACTGTATGTATTTGAACATTTATGGACTGGCCCCATTCAGTTCCATTATAAGTGCCTTACTGTGATTACTGTAATGAGTTAATAATTTTTTGGTAATTGAAGGTGCTGTAAGCGATTTTGCCATTCTGAAGCTTCACATGACTGAGCCATTGAATTAGCCATGCCCCCTTATTCCAAATCCCCGCCCTCCAAAGATAATTTTATATACAACACTATGAGAACGAGCACAGTGATTGACCGGTGAAAAGCGTCAGTGTCCGCTGTTTACATAGTCTACAGCTGTCACAGAGATATCTGAGATATCTCAGGACACTTATTTCACTCAAATCTTTAAGGGAGTAGGACTTTTTTTGCATACTTTTCCATGATAATATCACTTACAGCACCTTTTAACATTTTGAAATGCTGTTGATTGAGCTTAACTTGTATTGAACCCAGAACATTCCTTGAAGATCATGAGAAACATGCATTCACTTTTGACTGGTACTGTACCTCTCAAGAAATCTTTAAACTATGCAGCTATGTAACATGCTTGTTGTGTTTAAGTAGAACAATTGTAACTGGCAGTATAATTACCTTGGTGATCAGTTGCTTCATTGCAGCTTTTCCTACTGCAGAACTGAGCTCTTGCACCATGGGTTCTCAGGTTCACGTCTATGTCTGCTTAGCTTGTGGTGTTGGAGGTGTGTCTGAGTGTGTTTTATGTGAATGACATCATCTCTTTGCCCATCTCCTCAGCCTGTGGACTCTGAGGGCTTTACCCATCTCCCACCTGAGCAGCGCAGGAAACGCTTGCAGCAGAAGATCGATGACATCAGCAAAGAGCTGCAGAAGGAAATGGATCAGAGGTGAGCCACACAGCTACCATCTCTCCGACAGCCATCACTATGACAACCAGCCACAGCTGAATCCTCAGGGTTACTGGAGTGTCTGGGCTTTGTTTACTGATCTCTTCAGGTCTTTGAGCAATCAGTGGTGTTGAGTGTCATGTGTAACTGTCTCAGTCTGTTTGTCTTTATCTCTCTCTGTCTTGAATATATTTATTTTTCCATGCAGTGAGGCTCTGGGAAAGATGAAAGATGTGTATGAAAAAAACCCTCAGATGGGTGATCCTGCCAGTTTGGCCCCTCAGATCACTCAGACATCACAAAACATGGAGAGACTGAGAGGAGAACTCGGCAAATATGAGGTTTCAGTTTCACAGTCTCTGTAAATCTTTATATACAGTTGTGCTCTTAAGTTTACATACCCCTTTTCTCATAAGTTTACATGCACCTTGCATAATCTGATATTTTTTTAAATTAAGACTTAATAGTTTTTTTTATTTAGTACTGCCCTAAATAAGAAGCTGCATAACAAGTATTTTAATACATTCCATAATATAAATATAATAATTGAAATTACACAAAATATCTGGTTAAAACTATCACAAAAAAAGGATGCAAACAGTCATTTATGCTCGGATGTAACACATGATGTTCAAGGAATATTATAGGTTCAATACAAGTTAAGCTCGACCCCATTTGTGGCATAAGCAACAAGCAGATTTCTCACACTATAATCATGTAGAATAAAGATTTTATCACACTATAGTCATGTTAACACACATAATATTTACGTCCTGTGCCTGTGTACTTGAAAATGTGTGTATTTTTAATGTGTGTAGTTTTTGGACTGGCACTTCCATTGTAAGTACCTTACTGTAACTGCGATTTTTAAATAAACACGGCTTGAGTCGTCGATGAACACGTTCATTGCGATTTTGCGATCATTTTGAGTTTTTTCTAATTGCAATGAATATTTAAGAAGTTGTTGCATTTCATGTTTATAATGAATATTATTTATTTTTGATCATCTGAGTATCTAGAAACTTCTGAACTCAACAGAGTTTTTTGTATTTCAAGGTGCAATGGGAAATCAAACTAACTTACCTTATTTCTATAGGGCAAGTTATAAAATTCACGAGTAAACCACTTTATTGATTTGGGACTGTGCTTCTATAGTAAATATGTTTGTTCAGATATTGTTTTTCTTTTTATCAGACTCTTAATAATTTAGGAATCCTTGTGATTCTAGGAATATTTGAAGCCAAACCAGGCCAGTTTGTTTCCTAATATCAAACACCATCAGAACAGGAAATATATTCCAATACACATGACTTTCTTCATCATTTATATTCTACATTGTAACCTACTTGCCCTTGTGTTTACCATAGTTAAGACCATGGATTGCTTCTCAGTTGTTAGTTAGGTAGTCTTTCTTAAAAAATAAACTGTTATGAAAAAACAATAGCCTAAACACGTGTCTAAACTTTAATACATCTACCACAGTTGTAATGAAAGAATCTATTAAGGTTTACTGTGGTAAATGTTAGTAAGGGTGTTGTGTAGATGTGAAAAGTCTTGTAATTGAGGCTGGTGCACCTCATCAGTGCTGTTCAGAATGTCAGTGCTGTAGTTGTTTTAAATGGTTGAATTGCTCCATAGCGCTTTAAAATAGTAAATTTTCATGTAGAATTCAAATAGGTCGCATGAGGTTTGTTATGTGCTATGATATCGAGGGAAGCCCAGTTTATTCACATATGTGATCTGCTCTGCGCTATCCTGTTACCGGAGGTCGCATATTGAGGAACGCCAGGATGACACGCGCACACGTGCTCCAGTTTACAGCAGTAGGATAGAGAAGAGCTCATCACTTGCGCGAGAGACTCTTGGTGGATCGCGTGACATGCAAGTGATACCAGTCTTCAATCACCCCGTGCACATCCGCGTACCACATGAGAAGCATACTGATTTAGCACTTATCCATCTTGCTTGGTGCTTTATCTCTTAAAATTTGATTCGGTGGCTGCCGAAAAATTTTCAGTGCAGGAAAAATCCTGGATATGTAAACTTTCAAACAGGTTTGTAGTGGTAGTGTGTAGTGGTAAATTCAGTTATTTTGTCTTGTGGAATAAATGTCTCTTATGTCAGATCATGCTTCATCAGGGCATTACTAAAAAAAAAAGGTAATAAATGAACAATGTTAAGGTCGCTCTTGTTTTTTTTGTGTTTTTTTTTTTTTTATGCTTATTTGATGGTTATGTAACCATATCAGCAGAACTGTACATGTAAACACAACACACAACTTTGTTTGTTGTAGTCCTGGCTCACAGAAGCAGGGGGCAGAGGAGACTCAATACGATACTCGACTCACTCTCTGAACAATAACGGTGCCCCTAACCACAACAGGTAAGTTTTCTTTTAAACAAAGTAACCACATTTGCATGCACATCTTTTTCTGATTAAGGTCCGGGTTCTGGTAAATCCTTTGTTCCTAAAAGAGGTATAAATGTTTTACTGGCATTGTAACATTCCTGTATACATACAAATATTCCAAATACAATAAGACATGCACACTCATTTCACTTGTTTGTCTTGTGGAAATAAATACTGGAGATGCTCGCTATTTTTAGTAATTCTGCACAGTAATCTAAACACCTCAATAATTCTCATTCCTCTCTTTGACAACAGCACATAAGAGAGCAATGAACTGCAAAATGTAGGTCATGAGAATCTTAAGTTGCTTTCACCTGTTGTATAAAGATTTGTATTGGTTTGTAAAAAAGAATGTTTTCACCTTAAAATCAAAAAAAAAAAAAATCAAATTGTCTTAATTAAACATTACTTGAAATGACAAGTTTTTGGCTCATAACTCAAATAGCTTATGTTCCTTGAACTTGTTTTTGTTAAAAATCTATAGACTTAAGATTTTAAGTTTTAATAACTCAAACTGTTGAGTACAACAAGTTGAGGCTTTGGGGAATACCCATAATGCCTTGCGCTAGAATTATTTAGTCATTTTTCTTTGGTCAATGGGAACATACAGTATGGGGGCATTTAAATAGTTGTTATTAAGAATTCTTAGAGGTTTTAGCTCTTTTGTAGTATTATGTTGTTTTGTTGCAAATAGTTGTTTCATGTGATGTTACCATTAAGGTGATCTGTGTTTGATCAGTTCTTAGTTCTCGATGTGCATGTGCAACTAAAGTATGTGTCTGTGCATTTCTGTGGAGAATTACAGAGATAGTTCACCCACAATTAAAATTCTCATCATTTACTCACCCTCGTGCTATCCCAGATGTGCAAGACTTTCTTTTACAGAACACAAATGAAGATTTTTAGAAGAAGATTAAGAAGATTACCTTAATATCTCTTTATGTCCATACAATGCAAGTGAATGGGTACCAAAATGTTGATGCTCCAGAAAGCACATAAAGGCAGCATAAAAGTAATCCATAAGACTCCAGTGGTTTAATCCATATCTTAAGAAGTGATATGATAGGTGTTGGTGAGAAAAAGATCAATATTTAAGTCCTATTTTTGCTAGAAATTCTTCTCCCTGACCACTAGGGGGCGGTATGCTGGAAGAATGTAAATCACCAAAAACAGAAGAAGAAGAACGTGAAAGTTAAAGTGGAGATTGACTGAGCAGTGAGAAGAATTTATATTAAAAAAGGACTTAAATATTGATCTGTTTCTTACCCACACCTATCATATCACTTCAGAAGACATTAATTTAACCACTGGAGTCTTATGGTTCACTTTTATGCTGACTTATGTGATTTTTGGAGCTTCACAGTTTTGACACCCATTCACTTGCATTGTATGAACCAGAAGAGCTGAGAAAATCTTCTAAAAATCTTCATTTGAATTCAGCAGATGGAAGAAAGTCATACACATCTGGGATGGCATGAGGGTGAATAAATTATGAGAGAATTTTCATTTTTGGGTGAACTATCCCTTTTATTTAATAAAAAGTTTATTTAATGATTGACCTATAATTAGTTAATCTTTATTTAAGATGTGTTATTTTATTAACTAAATTTGAGTCCATTCAATTCAAATTAAGTAGAAACAACATTTTAAATTGCAAATCTGAGTTAGGTCTACTTGCATCTAGTTACTTTAACTTAAAGAGTTAAGTTCATACTATTTAATCACCAAGTTAAGTGAACTAAATTAAACAAATTTTGGAGACACCATTACTCAATTCAATAGAGGGAATGAGTTTACTCAATCAAGTAGTCAACTGATTAGGATTTTCAGTGTGGATAATCCGAACGACGAGTTTACATGACACATAATTCTGATTACTATGCCAGCTGTCTAACTCCGAATTCTAGAAACAAGAATTATAGGATACATTTAAAAAAAAAACTTTTTTTTTTTTACATTTATGCATGCATAGTCAGAATATGACCAAATTCCAATATTAATCTGAATTTTCATGTGCATGTAAATATGGTCACTGTTTACTGGTCTTTCTTTTTAGTCCGGTAGCCCTCTCAGATGACACTGACCCTTCCCAGGCCATCTACACAGAATTTGATGACGACTTTGAGGAAGATGAACTTCCTATACCTATTGGTCAATGCACAGCACTCTACAATTTCCCAGGTATAGTTATACAGATCCTTATGTACTTATGAATATTGTACCCACCCCATTTTCTCTTACACTCACCTCCATTCTCTGTCTAAAGGCTCCAGTGAGGGGACCATATCCATGCAGGAAGGGGAGGTTCTCGCTGTAGTAGAGGAGGATAAGGGTGACGGATGGACTCGAGTGCGCAGGAACAACGGAGACGAGGGCTACATACCGACTTCTTATGCTACCATCACCCTAAATAAATGACCTCCTTTACCTTCACTCACTGCAGCAGAGATGCACTATACCAAACACTATGAGTAGCTTCACATTACCACTCATTACGGCCCAACATGGCTTGCTGCTGCTCTCAGAACGAGAATTTAGGAGGAAATACTGCACTACACCCTTCCCCTAAGGATAAGCGAATTTCTCAGGGTGTGCTTTATTTGAGTAAATGAGCTGTTATTTAACATGCATGGAAAAGATGTAGCAGGGTGCCATGTACTTGAGCAACTATAGCTTAACAGACACATCAGTTCCTGTGGTGGCTAACTACATGGTGACTTTTGATAGCATTCTGTCTGTGGATCAAAAAACTGCTTTTTTTATATTTTGTCTGAATGATCCACTCAATATGGCCTCCACAAATATCTTCCATCTGCACCTAGATAACATGATTTCGGGTCTGTACAGGAGCAAAAATCCCGACCATCTCTGCTGACAGAAATATAGCAAAAAAGCAGCAATTTAACGAAGTATTTTTTCGGAATGGCCAAAAACATTTTACGACAGCAAGTCTTGAAAATGCTTCCGTATGTGTGCAGTAACAATGGTTTGAATACCACATCTATGAGTTGATAAGACCTAACATTTTTGTGAAATGAAAATCATGAACAATTCCACCCAAGTAATATTAAGTAGTTGTCATAATTGTCTTTTTTTTTTCCATATAAGACTGTTCCACAAATACACACGATGACATACTCAGCAGTACAAAATTATGACAATCAGAACCTTCTCAGAATCTACAGAATAAAGCCACAGTTCTCAAATCTAAAAGTATATAGTACATAAATAGTTTGTTGAAAGAATATAATTTATTGAGGATATAAATACGTTTGTATATTAATTGATAATCACATTTATATAAGAGGTAAACTGCACACGTTTGCTATTTCATATAGATTAACAAGATGCACAATGTACTTGTTACTAAGACAAAATGACAAGATTATTTTAGACAACAGAAACAAAGTTAGGATTTTCATATATGAAATAATATATTTTAGCATAACACCACTATTGTCTTATTAGCTTTTTATTCTTGAGGAATAAAGATAGTATAGTTAAGAGTAGATTTCTAAGGAAACAAGCTTCTATGTTCTCCATTGTGTTTGTCTTTGATGGATCCTAAGGCAGAACTGTTAATATTTGGCTAAGTCAAGGTGCCTTCAATCTTGTTTTTTGTACCATATTCAGAACCCACTATTTTATTGTCTTAATAAATGTCCAGCACATTTTCAAGTTGACATGATGTCATGTCTTTTCTCGTGTGTTTTGTTCTACTCTACTATGGAAAGAGATATACAGTACTGTGGAAAAGTATTTGCCCCATCCTGATGTCTTCTGTTTTTGTGTATATCTTATCCTAAATTGTTTAAAAAATTCAAACAAAATCTAACATAAATCAAAGGCACTCAGCGGTTAAGGCTCTGGGTTACTGATCAGAAGGTTGGGGGTTCAAGCCCCAGTACTGCCAAGATGCCACTGTTGGGCCCTTGAGCAAGGCCCTTGACCCTATCTGCTCCAGGGGTGCCGTATCATGGCTGACCCTGCACTCTGACCCCAGCTTAGCTGGGATATATGAAAAAAAAAAAAAGAATTTCACTGTAAATGTGCAAAACATATAATGTGTGATAAAAAAATAAAATGAATTATAATTAATTACAATTAATAAAACAATTCATTATAAAATTAAATAAAAATGTTTTCCAATACCAACTGGGCCTGTGTGAAAAAAGTATTTGCCCCCTTAGTTACTAAATCCCCAAATCTATGTAACTGCATTCATAATGGTGTTCAGCTGGACTAGACACACCCAGGCCTGATTACTGCCAGCCCTTTTCAATCAAATCAACACTTAAATATAACTTTTTCAGCAGCATGAAGTTGGCTAAAAGGTCTCAGCCTGTAGCACACTATGCCAAGGTCGAAAGAAATTTCAGAAATTATGAGAAAAAAGGTGATTAAAACACATCAGTCTGGGAAGGGTTACAAAGCTATTTCTGGGATTCCAAAGAACCACAGTGAGTCATTATCTCCAAATGGAGAAAATTTGGCACAGTAGTGATCCTTCCCAGAAGTGGCCGACCTTCCAAAATTCCTCCAAGAGCACAGCGACGACTCATCCAGGATGTCACAAAAAAGCCAAGGACAACATCCAAGGAACTGCAGGCCTCTCTCGCGTCAATAAAGATCACTGTTCATGACTCCACTATCAGAAAGACACTGGCCAGAAATGGCATCCATGGAAGTGTGGCAAAAACCACTGCTAACCCAGAAGAACATTAAGGCTTCTCTGGATTTTGCCAAAACACATTGATGATCCTCAAACCTTTTGGGAGAATGTTCTGTGGGCTGATGAGTTGAAAGTGGAACTGTTTGGAAGACAGGAGTCCCGTTACATTTGACGTAAATAAAACGCAGAATTCCACAAAAAGAACATCATACCTACGGTCAAGTATGATAGTGGTAGTGTGATGGTGTGGGGATGCTTTGCTGCTTCAGGGCCAGGGCGACTTGCAATAATTGAGGAAAGCGTGAATTCTGATCTCTACCAGAAAAATGCAAATGCGGGGCTAACGCTGCTCAGGAGCAGGGTTTCATAACTTGGGTAAAAAGCGGTGCTAACCCGCTTTCAAAATTACAAGTGTGAAATGTTGCTTTTCCCGGAGTTAAAAGTGGGGTTTAGAATGAAGATAACCTGGGGTTAAGCACAGTGTGAAAAGCCCTAAAGTCTTCATAAGTGATATAATATGTGTGGGTGAGAAACAGATCAACATTTAAGTCCTTTTTAATGTAAATGCAATTAACATTCTTCGTGCATATTGCCACCTACTGGTCAGGGCTGCTCAAAGTTGGAGATTTATAGTAAAAAATTATTGCTTAATTGTATTAATTATTGATCTGTTTCTTACCCACACCTATTATATTGCTTTAGAAGACATGGATTTACCCACTGGAGTCTTATGGATCACTTTTATGCTGCCTTTGTGTTTTTGGTCACCATTCACTTGCATTGTGTGGACCGACAGAGCTTAAATATTCTTCTAAAAATCTTTGTGTTCAGCAGGAGGAAAGTCATACACATCTGGGATGGCATGAGGGTGAGTAAATGAAGAGAGAATTTTCATTTTTGTTTTTTCCAGACTAAGTTGAAACTGATTTCATATTACTATCAATATCACATGATCACTATACAACTGTTTCCACAGCTCACAAGTACCACCTGCTGGTAATAGGTTGAAATTGGAACACATTTTTAATGAGCACAAATGGTCATCTCTGCTTTATAGAATTTAATTTCAAAGAGTTAAAAAAGTATAACAAAACAATCTCTCTGGAGCACATATATTAAGTAAAAGTTTGTGCTAATAATGACAGAAACCATGCCATGTAAAATACGGTTTAAATTGAATATAAAATCGATAGTTTTCTACTCTAAATTCTTATGTGATGACTGAGTACTAGAAGACGTTTTAGTACGCACTCCTGTGACCGGACATCATCTTGAATTAAGTCGCTGCGTTGATTGACAGCCGTAAACGACCTACAGTTAGGCTAATTAACTATATTATTATTGGTGGAATAATGTTTTATTCTGATCGTTATTAATAATAAACTCTCTAATTTTTTTATCTTTGCTTTTGGCGCAGTTGTTAAAGCCGCTTTAGGCCAGGCATGAACCAGACACCCAACAGGTGGCACTATTGCACAACAAATGGAAACTGGAACGTATTGTCGCTCAAACAATAGAAACGGATTCGAAAGAACAATGCTGCTGTCTGCGTTCACAAAACAGCAAAAACCGATACATGTCTTTCTTCTGACAAACTAGAAAGAGCAAGCCAAAGATGTTGGAGATAACTGACAAACCACCAGCATTGTTGTCTTTTGAAAGGCGCTCCAGTTTCCAAGTGTGAAGTGCAAACAGCTGCACAAAAGCCACATATTGTAAAATGCTCGAATCAAAATGATCTGTATTTGACATTAAACTCTTAATAGACTCACAGAACCCTCCAGTTGTTGTATTAGTATTCTTAAGGGCTCTGCTTTGATTTTGTAGCCTGTGACTCCATCACTTCAGCTCTCTCCTGCTGTTCGCAATCAGAAAAGCGAAAAATCATGCTTACTGCTGTTTCTAATTAAATGGCGTGAATTGTAATCTTTTAAAAATAAGCATACGACTATACACACACATGTACGAATCAACGAACAGACAGAAACAATACATTTTCAATGCACATTTGTGTCGAAATATCTAAAGCGTCTAGATGGTTGAACATTCATTGATAGAGAGCAAAACCTGCTCTGAGTAATGTTCTACTTATTTACTTATTTGGAAGAGAAATATTTTGCTTTATATAAATAATTCTCTTACTATACTACTGCTGTATGAGAGAGTCATTGAGCTGCTTCCACCTGTTCGGCATCTGCGCTTGTCTAGAGGGCGCCAAATCTAAACAGATGCAAATGTGAAGCGAGCTGGAGCAAATTCTCCCAGCTGCAGCTCTCTAATATTTTCATAAATCATTTTTGTTTTAAATGTACATTTTAAGTAAATATGTCGAAAATAAATATAACAAGAATACCCGTGAGACTCAACAAATGTAGATATACAATGTAAATCTGAATTTTGTGCTAAATATTTAGCCAGTAGCCTACTACAATGCTTAATATAGGGTAAGATGCCCCCCCCCCCCCCACAAAGAACATTGTGCATTTACTTTTAAACTGTAAACGTTTAGCATGTACATGATGATTATGCATCATCCAAAATATATTATCAAGGGAAATAAATAGCAACATTTGCTAATTTAGTTGTCATAGCACACACACAAAAAAATTATGAAGGGGCAAGGGCCCACCCCCAGAATAAACTTGCCCCAGGGGTCATCCAATTTTTACCGAATGTATAAAATATATCATATATATCTGATATCATTTTTAGTAATGTATTTTGATGTTTGAAGTAAAATATAAAATCAAATATTTTATGTAGTTGTTTATTTTCTCAATTAAGTTGAATAATTGAATAACTGAAGAATGACTGGCAAATCAAATCACAGAATCCCAGTCAAAGAGATTCATCTGAAAGGTAAACATTCTATGAATTACATACTGTGCAGGCCTATGAATATAAACATATAAAGACACCCATATTTTTAATTGAAGGCATGTCATAATAGCAATGCTATGAATAGAGATAAGTGTGAATCCCCCATCTTACCCTACCACAATATACATTGTCTGGCCAAAAAAATAAAAAAATAAAAAAAAAAAATGCATATTCAAGGACAACAATGCCAAGATTCATCGGGCTCAAATTGTGTAAGAGTGGTTCAGGGAGCATGAGGAATAATTTTCACATATGAACTGGTCACCACATGTGGTAAAGTCCTGACCTTAACCACATTAAGACTTTACGGAGTGGTTCGACTCTCCCGTTGTCAATACAAGACCTCGGCCAAAACTGAATGCAACTCTGGACTGAAATAAATGTTGTGATTGTTGCATAAGGTTGTTGAAACAATGCCACAATGAATGCGCGCCATAATCAAAGCTAAAGGCGGTATTGACGACGGGAGAGTCGAACCACTCTGTAAAGTCTTCTCCATCACATCCCAAAGACTTTTAATGGGGTTTAGGTCAGGACTCTGTGGTGGCCAATTCATGTGTGAAAATTATTCCTCATGCTTCCTGAACCACTCTTTCACAATTTGACCCCAATGAATCTTGGCATTGTCATCCTGGAATATGCCCGTGCTGTCAGTGAAGAAAAAATCCATTGATGGAATAACCTGGTCATTCAGTACATTCAGATCAGCTGACTTTATTTTATTGCCGCATAACGTTGCTGAGCATAACGTTTTTTTTTTTTTGGCCTGACAGTGTACTACAAAAGTAATCAAGGATAAATGCAATACATCATCAGGTAAATTGGCCACAGTGTGCGACCGATCATAAATGAGGATTTCTTCCCAATTCACATACTTATGCTACACACTACAAGTATGTATTTGGCTGGTGATTGGACAGTACATACTTTTGAGTAGATAGTAAGAAAGTACAGTAGTTTTGGGACATATGATGCATTTAAGTCCTCCTGGGAAGTTTGTACTTACGAGATCGGAGATTGTGGATACGATGTGATAAGCGTTCAAGTGATTTAAGTCGGAAAGAACGGACACGTTTTGCAATTTCATATTTCTTTCTCTATTTTTCACTTAATAGAGACGGATATAGCTGCAGGCCAAGCTCCAAAAAGGGGTGGGAGCTCCAAACTGCCAGCAAAGATATACAGAGCGCCTAACCTATCCTTTTCCTAACCCTAACCATGTGTGGGAGTTTCGCCCCCTTTTGGAGCTGGCCCAGTCCACTTATGGAGTTACTGCGCCCTCATTTGGAGATTCCACCACCATTTGGAAATCTCCAGAATTTGCAGATATTCCTATTTGGCAAAGCTTTTTTAGCACCAAAGCATCAAAATGAAGAGCATACCGTGCATTAGGTGTGTAAATGATGCTATTGAGATGTGTCTCAACTGACGCACTATACACTATTTAACACACACTGTGCACTTGGCTATGTAGTGTATGAATTTGTTAGATGAAGGAAGTGACATTTCAAACAAATGTGACGTGTTGCTGCTTGCTTTAGCATGTTAGCCAACCTCAATCCAACAGTTATATCTCAATTAAATAATGTACATATTGACAACATGGGGGGATGGTCATGCATTCAATTCACATTTGCAAGGTGCTGTCTACAAAGGTTTTGGTAGGTGCCACATTAACCATTAATTTAATTGTTTTGTCAGGTACCTTCCACTACATAGGAGAAGCCTCAACTGCTGAGTGCATGAAGTGTCCAACATTCCACGCTCTGTTATTTCAGTTGAAGAAGTATCATCTGTGTACTTGTAGTCCTCTTCTCGTTGCATTTTTCAGTGTAAACACACTATTCACACTATTTACACTACAAAGTGGCAGAGAATAATGAAGATGTATGTGATTTGTGACAGCTAAAACTTTTATGGGTGGACCAATTTAGATTGATGCAAAACACAGTGGAGGACTGGTGTCTTGGGTTTTTGGTCCTGTTGCTTCAGTTCTGTACTTTCTGGTTGACACAACCCTGAGGACCAGTTTACATGCCAACAGCATATTTCATTAGACATCTGACATTCACATATAATTTTTCTTACATGGAATTGCACACTATCGGCAAAAACCTTATATTTGATATACCTTAATAAATAATTTTTTGAGGTACCTATTGCACGTTTAAAATTTTTAGCACTAAGGTTCAATTACACCTCCAGCTATTTAATTGAAAGAAGACATTGTTAAAGATACACTCCATAGATACATTTAACAGCGCTAAACCAGTAACCTTCAATATAACTATGGTTACTTCAGTTAGAGCTAATTGGTGCTCTGTGCAATTAACCCAATTATGCACCTCTTTTGTCATTTATGATGTGGTAGAACACACTTAATTGGAATTTGTCTCCACATTATAGACTTTAAAAAGCAGATAATTGCTGGCTTATTGAATAAAGCAGCTGTTGTTACCATGCTGACATTAAAACCTATGTTCAGGAAGAGACTGGAAGGCTACTATACTGTAGCAATTTCACTTTCATCAGCCATAATAAAGGGAGACAGGCATAATGTATTGGTTAATAAATGTATGTATGAACAAGGATACATGCATTTCTCTCCCTTACAAATAGCATTGTTAACATGCTGTCAGGTTAACAATCTTGTAGATTCACATTTTACAAATTTAGCAGTAAAAATAACTGTCATCACATTGGAACTATATCCTTTTTATGTGAAATATGCAGTAAGTTGCATTGCTATGCAGTGCTATCAATTAGAACAACTAGACAGTGGCTCAGAATTTTTCATATTAAAAACCCCATTAAATTAAAATGGGAGTAATGTGGCTTTTAGTTCAAGTCTGTTAGCTTTGAGATTATCTATACACTAGTGTACTCCTAAAAGTAGACAAATACATTTTTATCAGATATACACTTATCCTTTCAGAGAAGTAAAACTTTACTAATGGACTTTCACATCCTACTGGGAGCAAAACCCTTACTGACCATTAAAGGCGCCCTTACGAAAAACGAGAGCTCATGGCAAATTTGCCGCAAACTTGCTGCAAATTCGGCACTGATAATTTTCACATGCAAGTGAGCTTTGTGGCAAACTTGCGGCAAATTGTCCATTGTTGCCAAAGGTTTGCCGGAGGTTCACCACTACTGGCGAAGAGCTGCAAACTTCTGGCATACATTTACAGTGAATCAAAAAGTGGGGGGTGGTGTAGTGGGCTAAAGCACATAACTGGTACAGTCCCCTCAGCTACCACCATTGTGTCCTTGAGCATGGCACTTAACTCCAGGTTGCTCCAGGGGTATTGTCCCTGTAATAAGCACACTGTAAGTCACTTTGTATAAAAGCATCTGCCAAATGCATAAATGTAAATGTAAAAAACTCATTTGCATGTGAAAATAACAAGTAGCAAATTTGTAGCAAGTTCGCAGCTAGTTTACATTTTGTAAAGTTTGTTTGCACACAGACAGTCATAATTTTGTAATACATGACTTTTTTCTACCCTGTCTTTGGCCCTTTATCTGAAGCGCACTGTTTTGTGTGTACTTCACCTTTAAGACATGCCCACTGTTATGATTGGCTAACATCACTGAAAAGTAAACGCCCTTTTGCTGTTACAAGTGTGGAACTGTATTTTCCAAGAATGAAAGAATGAAAACTTGCAACTGATTTACAAAATAACCTAAAGCACTTAGTCCAGGCAATTACTGATATGAACACAATTTATATAAAGCACACAATCAAACTACAACAGTTGTTCAACTGAAATAACAATAGAAAACTGAACAAAATCATCACACTATATACACACACACACACACACACACACACGTGTGTGTGTGTGTGTATCTGTGTATGAATATAGTGGCACCCTTTCCCCTGTTTTGGTTTAACACTCATAAAATCTGCTTACATGAACTATAACATGATGGGTGAATGACAGCCAGCAGCCATATCACCCTGGAGCTCAAGACTGGTTGCCCACTGATGCTAAGCAGGGTTGAGCCTGGTCAGTACCTGGATGGGAGAGCTCTTGGGGAAAACTAAGGTTGCTGCTGGAAGAGGTATTAGGGAGGCTAGCAGGGGGTGCTCACCTTGTGGTCTGTGTGAGTCCTAATGCTCCAATATAGTAACAGAGATACTATACTATAAAAAGGCACCATCCTTTGGATGTGATGTTAAACTGAGGTTGACTCTCTGTGGTCATTAACAATCTCAGGACACTTCTTGAAAAGAGTAGGTGTGTGTGGTGTCCTGGCCAGATTCTTGCCATTGGTTCTTATCAATCATGGCCTCCTAATAATCCCCAGCCATTAATTGGCTCTATCACTCTATTTCCTCTCCACCAACAGCTGGTGAGTGTACTGGCAGACTGCTGTTGCAACATACAGATGGATGCTGCACACTGGTGGTGGTTGAGGGAGTCCCCTGTTCACTGTGTAAAGTGCTTAGAGTGTAGTGTCAGAAAAGCGCTATATAAATGTAATGTTCATAAATACATTCATTCACACGAAAAGATGGTCAGTATTACGGATGTATTATTAATGACTTTGTGTTAGACTTTCAGGAGCACAGATGCACAGCCTGAAGGTAAGATCTTGTGTATTTATGAATGAAGTTGTGTTGTTTTAAAATCTCCCTGCTCTGCTTCCAGTTTTTATAACATCCCCTGAACACTTTAAAATACTCATGATAACTTTTGGCAACTCTATAACCTGTAAGTCCACTTCGCTAGCTAATAAAACTTTGATATCAAAACCATAGATATCTATTGTATATAGCAAACGCTGAACCAGAAGTTCAAAGACAACATTTTCAAGATGGCTGCACACTAGTTTCTCTGGCACATGAGGTCAATAAGGGATGGTCAGCCCGAGGATTCCTGTTTGATCCCCCGGCTTCGGTGCCAGGAAATAAGTGGTGTTTGCGGCAGGGGAATATCCCTCGAATAATTCACCAGTCAACCGGGGGAGGGGGTATCCACTGATAAATTTGGACTTAAATACGGGAAAATAGGCATTTCGATGTGTTCATTTCAGCCAAAATGCAGGACATCATGGCATTAATGAGACAGATGAGAAAGCAGACAGCCTTACTACCATATAGGCTTCTTCATTGTTTTTTGTTGCGCTCGCGTTCTTCTGACATATTTAAAACATTTAATCTCAAATCAATATTTTGTGAGGAATTATGTATTTATCTGGTAAGTACCCATGTAATAAGCATGATCCACTCCCCTTTGGACTCATGATCCTGATTTATTTTGTGATTAAAAATGGCTGACTATACAATTCCTTACGTATCAAACAAGCACAGGCATATGAAACATTAGAATTACACTTGTTACTCACCGGCATTACTGTCGTGTCCAATATAGTTGGCAATGCTCCAAGTTTCTTTGCAAAGATTGAATCCTTGGTTCTCAGAAGAATTAATTTAATCTTTGAATCCAAATATTTCAAACATTCAAATCCGATCTTCATTTAAATTAGCCAGTCATTCCAAACATTGGATCCTTTTGAAGGCTATGCAAAGAAGCCGTTTTTCCACAACCAGTAACACAGCAATGTCTGGGGTCCTAACTTTACACTTTTTGCTGGTTAAAATCAAACAACAGTTACAAATGTACCACTTGCACTATTCCAGCCACTTTCTCTCCCTGTCAACTGACCGGCCGCGACGATTACGTATGTTGTGGAGACGAGGACTATGCAAATGACACTACACTGTGATGTCACAACGTAGCCGATTTTAAAATTAGTCATTTTTGCAAGGTGGAAACAATACATGCTCTTTTTGGACTGGAGATGAAGCTTTGATTTCTAAAACTTAGTGTGTTTTTATAGTACAATGACCTCTTATATGACAAAATATAAATGAAAATTTGATTCCTCATGTCATGACCCCTTTTAAGTTAGTGTTTATAATTTGTGATATCATGAAGATATTCATCATAAATGGGCTGTTTTTTGTGCAATTGTACAAATGCAACAGATCTTCCAGCTTGCTATGCAGCATATTTACAACATATGTACAATATCCTTTAGGTTTTCATTTTGTTGTGCTATGCTGTGGTTGTCTCTCTTTTGTTTTCTCCTCAGGCGGTGTACAACCTAATTTGTATGCTTTGACATTGCTCTCTAAAACACATTAAAGGTCAGTTTTACCATAACACTGCAGGAACCTGGCTGAATCTGATAGGTCTCTGGTTAAAAAGGGATTTCTTGGGAATGGGCTCCTCTCTAAGATAGGCTGCCCCACCACAGGTACCATCATTCTTCCACCCTTAAGCAAGACCAGCACTTTCTTACAGAGAATACATAAAACATTAGTTCCATCTTTCTGGATTATACTGTGCTTAGCAAACAACGTACACCAGAACATCTGATTTTCTTACCACTCTTCAAGACTTCACAGTGCATATTAGGATGCGAAAGATGCCACAGTGTGACAATATTTGTAAATTATGGAGCAACATTATTTGCACTGCAGACTAAATATGGCCCTGAGGTTTGTGTTTTTGAATGTGGCTCAACAGCTAAATCTGTGACAGGGAATACCTGCATTCTTTTAATGGATTGATTAATGGTGTTTTTTGGTTTATTATGTTCAGATGTCTAGTCTGAGAGTTTCATATATTACTCTGGTGTGCTAGTGCAGTGGTTCTCGACCAGGGAGTCAGGACCCACTAGGGGGCCTCAGCACACTTTGAATATTTTCTCTGACAAATGGGGGCCTTGGAGTCAAAAAGGTTGAGAACCACTGTGCTAGTAAGTATGATCTATAAACAACTATTGATTTTATCTTCAATAAAACACAAACAATTTTAATTCAACATGACAAATATTATAGAGCAGAAATATGTGCATGACGGAGGCAGTTCTGGGGGAAACTGATAAATTGTTTCTGCATATTCAATTTGTTTGTTCTTTTCCTTGTCAGCATGTGTGACTCACTGAGTGAGCTGTTAGTGGTGAAGAGGTGTGTGTGTATGTGTTTTATATGTAAATGTTTAATGTATTTGAAGTCACACAGTGGTGGCTACACTTCAGTGTCACACTGTTGTCACACAGCAACAGTGTATATATGGGCGAGTGGTTTGTTTACAGCCTATCAAAGGAGCAATTTCTGCCTTGTGTTCATATCACAATAAAGGAATATTCTCGGGATGGAATTGCCCATTTGAACATTTCAGAGAGCTCTTGAATGTTCTTTTCACAGAACATTAGTCTCCTACCTAGAACATGTGCTTGCCACCCACTTAATGACAGGAACTTCACAAACATTATCTTTCAGTACTGCAGTTCAACCAGAACAGCTATTGTAAATATATTTAAGACATTTAATAGAGATTAGCCAGGATTTGCATTTTATATCAAGCTGATTCAAAGGAATAATGATTATATCAATTGTTTTTTCTGTTCTGTTCTGTTCTGTTTTATCTATCTATCTGTCTATCTATCTGTCTGTCTTTCTGTCTGTCTGTCAAAAACATAGTAGCTACTTTAAAGATACATTTGAGTTTGTAAACAACTTAAAAACATTGAAGTACTTATGAACTCTCTCCTTTTCTCTATTGATACAGATAGTCTATACACAAATATCGATACTACACTAGGATTAAATGCAGTTAGGGAGGCTTTTGCAATGTATCCGGATTCTAAATGTCCGGAGGAGGCCCTTTTGACCCTACTATATCTTAGTCTTACTCGTAATGATTTCAAATTTAATGGGAAATATTATTTACAAATATACCGTGCCCCGGTGTATGTATATATTTATATGTGGAGGTGGGAAGAAACAGCTTTTCAGAAATGCCAATATTTACCATTAATATACCTTAGATATCTTGATATTTTTGGTATATGGCATCATCTCATAGAAGAATTCCATACATTTATATCTATTTTGAACAGTCATCATCCTTCAATTCAAATTAAATATGAGGTACAAGAGGAGAGATTGCAGTTTTTGGATACAGATTTCTTTTTGGATGAGGTAAATAAAACTTTGGTTACTAAAGTATTTTTTAAAATTGACTGATACTCATGCTTTACTGGAGAAATCCGGAGCAGGTTCAGTGGCGGTGGCATCAGAGATTCTATCGTCCAGGGACCATTGGATAGGGCTTACAATTATGTGAGGAGGAAGGATGGTGTCTGACTTCTCAGGGCATTCCTCTGGAGCATAAAGTCGGGAAAGGGCATCTGCCTTGATGTTCTTGTTCCCCGGACGATAGGAGATGGTGAAACTGAAGCGTGTGAAGAAGAGGGCCCAACGTGCTTGGCGAGGATTTAGACGATGAGCCTCCCGAAGGTACTCGAAGTTCTTGTGGTCTGTTAGTACCTGGAAGGGGTGTTGGGCCCCCTCTAGCCAATGCAACCACTCTTCCAGGGCCAACTTAACAGCCAGGAGCTCCCGGTTTCCGATGTCATAATTTTGCTCCGCCGGGGAGAGTTTTCGAGAGAAGAAGGCACATGGATGGAGCTTAGATGGTTTCCCCTGCTGCTGAGAAAGCACGGCTCCTACGCCGTTAGTGGAGGCATCTACTTCAACCACAAAATGCTTACTAGGATCGGGGTGGATGAGAAGTGGAGCCTCGAAGTTCCAGGTCAGAGATTTAGGTTTGGATCGGAGAAGAGATGTTAAGGGGGCTGTGAGGGAGCTGTAATTCCTGGTAAAGTGACGATAGAAGTTGGCGAAACCCAATAAGCGCTGGAGTTCCTTGATGGTACTAGGAGTGGGCCAGGATCGCACAGCCTCTACCTTCCCCTCATCCATCTGGATACCCTCAGGGCTGATGTTGTAACCTAGGAACTGGAGGGATGACTGATGAAAGGAACATTTCTCAGCCTTGAGGTACAGATGTTAATCCCTCAGCTTTTCCAACACTAGTGCAACTTCCGTGAGTACACCAGAATGTCGTTGATGTAAATGAGGATGAATCGATGGAGGTACTCGCGGAACACCTCATTCATGAAGCCCTGGAACACGGAGGGGGTGTTGACCAGGCCAAATGGCATCACCCGGTACTCGTAGTGGCCGGTTGGAGTTACAAAGGCGGTCTTCCATTCATCTCCCCTCCAGATTCGAATGAGGTTAAAC
The DNA here is from genome assembly GCF_019703515.2 of Myxocyprinus asiaticus. NCBI lineage: Eukaryota > Metazoa > Chordata > Actinopteri > Cypriniformes > Catostomidae > Myxocyprinus > Myxocyprinus asiaticus. The sequence goes on along the minus strand of NC_059356.1, from coordinate 15,359,182 downwards.
GCGCTGCGCAGGTCCAGCTTGGTGAAGATGGTAGCTCCTCTCAACAGGCAGCCAGGATAAGTGGATATCGGAATTTTACCGTTATCTTGTTATGGGAGCGGTAATCAATACAGGGCCAGAGACCTCTGTCCTTCTTCACCACGAAGAAAAAACTCGAAGCAGCAGAGGATGAGGAAGGTCGGATATACCCTTGGTTGAGAGCTTCCTTGATGTACTCCTCCATGGCCTTCTGTTCAGGGATGGAAAGAGGACATATTTTGCCATGGGGCACTGGCTCACCAGGGAGAAGGTCTATCACACAGTCCCAAGGTCGGTGAGGAGGAAGTTGTGAGGCGTGGAGTGGGCAGAAGACGTCCTGGAAGTGGGAGTAACGGGATGGGATTTCCACAGAGGTGGAGCGGATAGGTCTCTCTATGGAGGTTGAGTTAAGACAGAGAGGAGGAGATTTTTTGGAGATAGTCGAGTGCCTTCAAATGGGAAGATTGGGGAAACAGGTAGGAAAGCATTGGAAGTCCCACTTCAAGATGTCGCCGGAAGACCAGGAAATGATGGGGGAATGCAGTTAGAGCCATGGGCATCCCAACACGATGTCAGCAGTGGAGTTCTCCAAAACCAGGAGGGTGAAGGTTTCGTGGTGCAGACACCCGACTTGGAGTGTCACGGGACCCACACAATGACGAATCACACCTCTGCCGATGGGTTTGCCAATAATGGAGTAGATCTTTAGGTTGGGCTGAAATGGCCACGGATAGAGCTGGAGTTGGTGACAGAGCACATCTGAGATGAAGTTGCCGGCTGACCCAGAGTCGAGGAGTGTGAGTACTGTAAGGGAAAAGTTGGGAGCAGTAAGCATCACACTGGTAGACAAGGGAAAGAACAAACTTTAGAGTGAGAGTAAGTAACATGACTCACCAGCAGAGGACGAATGTGACACACCGAGATGACGTGTCCCTTACCACCACAGTACAGGCACAACCACTGGGTCAACTGATGTTGGCGCTCTGCCAATGATAGCCGGGAAGCATCCATCTGCATAGGCTCCCCGCCTGATTCTGAAGATTGGATTGAGGGTGATCATGCAGGAACAGGCGGAGACTGCAAGGTGGGCACTTCATTGAGGTAGGGCTTCATTCGGTTGGTGACGGAAATTTGGATGAAGCGCTAGAGCCCCATGGTGTCATCAAATGAAGAGAGATGCAGCCGCAGCATTGGGTCGAGACCCTGACGGTAAGCGGTGAATACAGCAGTCTCATTCCATCGACTGGAGGCTGCTAGGGTGCGGAACTTGAGAGCGTAAACTTGGACAGAGACTTTACCTTAATAAAGATTACAGAGTTGTTCACCAGCGGAAGTATCACCCACAGGGTGTCCAAAAACCTCTCTGAAGTGTCGAGCGAAGCTCTCAAAAGTTTGAGTAACAGGACTGTTTTGCTCCCAAAGTGGTTGGGCCCACTGCAGTGCTCGTCCAGAGAGCAAGTTGATGATATATGCCACCTTAGACCGCTCTGTGGGGAATAGATGCAGCTGCACCTCTAGGGCGAGTGAACAATGAAGCAAAAAGCCGCTGCAGTTCTCCACCGATCCGGAGACTGGCAAAATAGACCAGTGAAGAAATTGCGAAAGTGTTTTTCGAGATCGGCGGGGCACTGGGGTTAGATGAGGTGGTTACTGGATGGGATCCGGACCTGCTGGGTTCATGATTCTTGAGGGTCTGTTATCCTGTTACAGTAATCCAGACTCGAAGATGGTGGTGAACCCAAAAGCAGGTATTTATTTGAACAAACACAAACACAGACAGCAAATGGCAGGTGAGTGGTGAATGAGCAGACTGGTTGAGGAACAGACAACAGTACTTGATGGAGGTTATTGTATTTGCCGGTAGAAGTATTACTTAGGTTGGAGGATAACACCAAGGGAAGAGATGCAGAAGAGGAGACTTGGAACAAAGTGCGGAATAGCGCTGGAGAGGAATCGTCGAGGGAGCACACTGGAATGGCATCTGAAGAGTCAGGTAAGTAGAAGGTAAGTGAGTCTGTATACTGCTTTGATACCAGATGAAGACTGAAGGGAGAGTGGAGTGTTATATAGAGGAGTTGATTGACACCGTGATTGGACACAGGTGCGGGTGATCAGTATTCGGGGGAGTGGGAAGGTTGAGTGTTTGTGGTGGGAAGGTCAGGTGGATCTGTGACAGATTGCCTTAACCTTTCCAAGTAAAGTAGTGTAATAATTTTTAGTTGGCAAAACTTAACTAAATCAAGTATAAGTAAGTACTGATGACTCAAAATCATTACTTAGGTTAGCTTCTTATTAGTGTTCACATTACTAGGAAAACATTAGGAAACTGACTGCCTTTAATTTTTCAAGTAAGCTGAACTAAAAATTAAGACAACTGAACTCAGACAAAACATTATTTATTTCTCTTCAATTGTCTTTGAAATTGAAATCGTCTCGTGAACGCGCGTACGACAGTTGGAAGCGATGGTTTATAGTTAAAAAAGTTTAAAATATTACTATTTTTCTTACACCTATCGTTTCACTCCAGAAGACATTGATTCATCCACTGGGGTCGTATGGATTACTATCATGGTGGCTGTATGTGTTTTTTGGAGCTTCAACTTTCTGGCACCCATTCACTTGCATTATATGGACACAGAGATGGATTATTTTTCTAAAAACCTTTGTTTGCGTTCATTTGAAGAGAGAAAGTCATATACATCTGGGATGGCATGAGGGTGAGTAAATGATGAGAGAATTCTCTTTTTTGGGTGGAGTATCGCTTTAATTTAATTGTTAATTACCTGTCTTTCTGTGAAGAGTGATGGCCATCTTTGCAGAGTCTCTTTCTCTGGAGGCTCCTTGTCAACAAACTCTTTTATTCTCAAGAAAAAAGTGGAGTCCATGTGCTGTGATATCAGGGTAAAACTTGGATGACATTTCTTCATCTCCTCCACAAGTTGTAATCATTTAGATTCCATGCTGCAGTCAACCTCACCAGCAGGAATATTGGGTAGAAAATTTATTTAAAATCGTTTAGGCCTTTTAACACTTCTCAAAGTATTTTGGATTCCCCTTTTCCCTATATTTATAAGAACATCTGTGCATCCAGCTCAGCGTAGTTTGTTCTATTCTAATTACCCATTTTAAACTTGAGGCTGTTCTTCCAGCCGTTCCATCCAGTGGAGGAGACTGGTTCAGTAAGGCATGGATATTTTTTGACCAGTGCAGATGCAACATCATTGAAATCATCATCATGGGGATATGCTTTGAAGATGTACATAGACTCAACAAGTTTTTTAAGAATTTTGTGCTTCATGTCCCTGGGAACTTGCATAAATTCTTGTCTTTCATATATAAAAGGTTTCCTTGGTGCAATCTGTACTCAGTATCTACCGGACAATTTGGAATTTCAAATGTCTCTGGCCACTGAGCCTAGCGTACATGAGATGACCCTTCTTCAGAGGACAAAGATCTAATGTCTGTGTCAGCTGTGCTTGGTATAGGAGCTGTCATAAGAGAGATTTCCTTTAAGGTGGGCCTCTCGGGTAAATCTGCAATGTCAGTGAGGTTGATTAGTGCATTGTTAAAATCAGCATATTCATACTGAAGAGAAAACTTGTGTGGAAGACCTAGCTTCTCTTCAAGTTGTTCCACCAATGAGTCCAAGGTTTGTGGTTTCCTATGAAGCATAATTTTTCGGATGTCATTTTCATTCACTATCACTCTAAGTATAATTCTTGTCTCCACTGTGTCCTGTGGACCTAACAATGAGAAAATAAATTAATTTGACACTTGACATCTAAATGTTCAATTTAGCACAAGATGAAATGTTTCATTGCAACAAATGTCCTGCCCTGAATTTTGTAGGTTGCCAGTGCAAAAGGGTCATTCATATCAGACAGCCTAGTAACTGACATTTCTGGTACATCGCTGTACAGTTCATAGGAACGTAGATGCTCTATGTACCACGCTGTCTGTTGCTTGTGTAGGTTCTACTGGTTGTTTAGATCAGTGTTACTATCAGAAATAATTAATAATTATTTATTTAGTTATTAATTAATATTTAAATTAAATAATAGAATCTAACTCATTGAAACCTCACACGGCGCACCATTAAATGTAGTGCACCACGTTCAGGAGCGGGTTTGGTTATTAGCAATAATTAATAATTATCAAAGATAATTATCAGTTATTAAAATCAATAGAACATTGATGAGAATCAATGTTAGCTTTTTTAATCCTTTAAATCAACAATTATCAAAGATAATCATTAATTATTAACATCGATGAAACATTGATTAAAATTAACACTAGCTTATTGATCCTTCAAATTCAACAATCATCAAAGATAATTATCAATTATCAAAAATCAATTGAATATTAATAAGGATTAATATCGCTGGGGCACCACCCTGGAATCAGGGACTAATAACCAGATAGTATAACAGTCTCAATATTAGATTGTTCTCTTAGGAAAATCGACATCTGAAGAATATCGACCATCGAAAAGAAACAATGAAGGCTTGAATCCGAGCACTGACATCCCCTGTCAGCATTTGACACAGGTGTGTGCAAAACAAACCAAAACACTTCTCTTTGAAATATAACAAAGTTTATTTATGCAGTAATATCAATTAATAATCAATACAATGTAGTCAATAAACTTCCGACTTACAACTACAAACTAAACAGTGACATGATTAGATATGGTAACCAAAATAATCCTATAACACATGAGAGGAGGGTGTGTGTGAGAGAGAGAGAATGGGTGTGTATGTGTGTGTAAGGAGGGATGTGCACAAAATGGCGGAATTGACTCTCGTGGAGAGTACGTTACGCGAGATTTCCGGCCAGAGAATATGGCTGCGAATGTGGATGGAGAGAAGCCGGTCAATGGCGTCTGCCCATTTACCGCGTGTCTCCGCTTGTACGATAACTTACGGACAAAGCTGAGCTTTATCACAAAGTTATCTACTAACCAAAAGTGTGTGCGAGAATGTTTGTGAGGGGTTGTGTGTGTGTGTGGTTAGTACGAGAGAGAAAGAGATTAAAGTGGCAGCACCAAAGCCGGTTTCGCGATCGTGGGAGAGAAAGCAGCTGTTAGTTTATCACTCAGAGACGCAGTGGACGGCTCGTAAACCGTCCCGCGGTCTTTAGTTCTTTAATGGATTAGCTCAGTTTGCCGGTCTCACCCGCGATGGCGGAAATACACAACAGTCCAATGTGGTTGGACTACAACACAGCAGATCTCATTCGTGATAACAGTACATTACAGTAATACCTGGAGTATTATTAGCAGCAATGAGCGGACTCGGCGGTCCGTAACTGTACAAGCAATAACCTTGATACACAAGAATAACACACTATAATATTCTATCTCTGCCCAGACGTAAACCTATTACTTGAATCGCATGAGGATGCAGATAGAATGTGTGTTCATCCGTCGTTTGACTCCGACTCGTTTCCTCGAGGCTCGGGTCATGATGGGAGGCCGTTTCCTCGCTCTGTTGGCGGGCGGTACGGCTGCTGATTCTCAGCGGGCTGGCGGAGAAATCAGCGACGTCGACTTGATTGAAGAGGAAAGAGAAATCTTTTTTCTTCACTTCTGCAGGCAAACGGATGAAGATGCGGATTGCTCGGTGGTCTCCTTCAGATCTTTTAGAGTATTTGGTGGAACACAGAGTAATCTCAACCCGTCCAGCGAGATGGAGATTGTATGGCCACAGTTTCAAGTCATATGTTACTTCCTTGTGCCACGAGGCTACACTTGAGAGCACGATGAGCTGCGTCTACACACGGCGAGCAAAGTTGCTGGAAGCAAATCCCGGAATCTCAGAGGTATTTCTACTCCTGATGACATCATGTTTGAGAGGCGTTCTGTCATGTGCCTCATCCAATAGGAGTTGAGAGTTTGATCCTTTAGTGAGCAAAGCTTCATGGGATTTGTAGTCTGTTTTGGACTCCCTTTGTTTGATTTTGGCGCGGTTTTATCAGTAAGATTTATGACTTTGTGTGTGCCTCAGTCAGGTTTTATGACTGTGTGCCATCAATGCACACTGAAGATGTAACAAGGACAGTGCTTTGGGTAGCAAAATTCTGCTTAAGTAAGTTCTGTACACTCTCAGGAAAAGATGAAATCAGTGTAGATGTCACTTTGTCCATCTGGACAGAAGGTGTAAAAAAATAAGATGAGTCCACGTGGTATGCTATCATTCTTTGATGTCAGACTGCCAGAGTTTGAGAGACGTTTTTGAATTTTTTTCTCACAAATGATTTATTTGAAGAACTTATGCTTGCCTTCAAAATGCATTGTCCCAGTTGGCCCAAACATCCTTATTAGTTGTGGATAGTGTTCAATGTATTGGTGCTTGGGACGCAATACAAAATGTGGAAATTCTTTTAAAAGCAAATCTCTGTGCTCTGAAATTTTAGCCCCAAGGAAATCAATAGTATCGACAGTGAATCTGAAGGTTGTCACCAGTTCTAGAATGTCTTTCAAAAGCATTAAAATCTCCCATGTTGCATCATTCTCTGGGATATCAAACCCAATAATTAAGTCTTAAAAGTGCCCAGTTTTCATGGCCATTACCACCAATCGTGCCTCTAGAGGCAAATGCAGCTGGAATGATCTGTGGCTGATCAGTCTTGTCTATGAATTTGTATGGAAACTGTTTGATTGTTCTGTTCACATACTCAAGGGTGATGTACTTTTTGTTGATCAAATCATTGAGGCACACTGCCATTTCAATGGGTATGACACCCTCCAAATTATCATGCATGATGTCAGGTGGAAAACCACTGACAGTGTGAAAATGGTCTAGCTCATTCCTAACAAAACTGCCTTTTACACCATACTGTTTCACCAAATTTTGATCTTTTAAAACTTCTTCAACTTGCCTGTCATGATTCTACTTTTTCTTGGGTTCAAATCCTCCTGACAGTACCTCTTTCTGCTGAATTTCACTCCTTTACACCATGCAAAAGCAGCAAGGGTGTTCGACAATGAAACTCTCCTGAAATCCTGCCAAGTAATGAGCACCAAGGTTATCAGCAGATACATTGAGAACAGTTCCCCTTACACATTCCCCTAACTGCTCCACAAAGACACCATGTTTCTCCAGAGTTATAATATCTTGTACAAGAGTGTGCAGGACTTTCTCATATCCATAGTGTTTTACTGCACTAGCTTTGCATAAGACTGCCAGCTGAATTGCCTGAAGAGAAGACCGGTGTTTAGATGGAAGATTAGCAAGAACCCAATACACACTGAACATCTTGTGTTTCTTTTTTGAAGTGCCAAGAGGACTGACAATCTCAAACTCATCAGTGTACAGGGTAAGTAATATCCTGAAGTTCCCCGCCATCAAAAAATCATTCTCACGGTAGTTAGTGCTATCTATGTAAGAGTTGATTCCATTTGCATTGTCAACAGGAGCAAGAACTTTCTCAAGGACATCTGTTCTGTTTAAAAAAAACAGTAACATATTCAGAATTGGCACATATGCAAATGATTGTGAGTCTTTCTCAAGTTTATATTCTATTGGCATAACTATTGGAAATTCTTTCTGAAAATATGATGCTCTTTTATTTACTGTAGAGAGAAACTCACCAGAATCGGTCATTTTCAAGATCAAATTATTCTCTGCGACAGCTTTCACAATATCTTTCAAAACAGAATCACTATCACTGACTCCATGTTGATCTAGAATCTGTTGTATTGCATTACACAAAAGGGGCTTTGTGAGAAGAGAGATCTGATTAATTTGTTGAATTATTTCTTGTACTGCTGCATCAGAGATATGCAGAATGGTTTGCATCATAAGAAAAAGTTGATTCTGTAAATGATCCAGATTTTGAGTCTGGTCCTCTTCTTCATATTCATCTTGGCCAAATTCAGTAGTATCTATTGACTCATGGTAAGAAGAGGTATTTTGTGTAACATCTTGTGGTAAATCTGCGGCTAAATTCAATTCAACTGCACTGTTGGGTTTAACTTCCTCTGACTGCTGAATTGGTGTTCTTTACATTTGTGAGCATTAAATGTTGAATAAATTCTGCTCTCTAAACTACAGTCTTTGTATGGGCACTGAACCTTTTCATTCTTTTTTAGATGTTGACGCACGTGGGAGAAAAACAGGGATTCTGTACAAGGTTCCTTAAATTCACAGAGTGGACAATGAAATATTAAAGGTGTTTCTTTTGATCCACTTGTTTGTTCTGTATCAACATGTTGGGAATGAGTTCTTGTTAAATGCACCTTCAACGCATTAAATGACTTGAATGAACACAAACAGTATGTGTGGAGGCATGGAATTGGGGTAGTTCTGGTGTAGCTTCCATGTTTTATACGATAATGCTTCAATAGGAGAGCTCTCTTTTCACAGGCAAAAACACAATACTTACATTTCCATTGCATGTCTCAATCCACAAAACAAGCTCTGCAAATGAAGAAAATAAAATTAACCTACATAATTCTTACAATATAGATTAATACTTTTCAAATCATTGTGTAGTGTTCAAACATTTTAATCTAACGTAATCTAAAAAAAAAAAAAAAATTATATAAACTATAGCTTTCCCTGTACAACACACCTAATCTAACATTCAAATGTAAATCAGTATTTTAAGTGCCGTTAATGTTTTTCCCCAGTCTACATTGTACACACAATAACAATAAATAAAACATAAAAACGTTCCTTGATTGAAAACACATGTATCCAAAGATACGTGACTAGCAAATGTTAGACTGCTAATTTCGATTAACACAATCCAACAAGTTGATTATAATACTACCACATCCAATGTCACTGTGTAACGCTAAATCATTTAATCTGATTGTTACACGGTTGATTAATGTAAAATGACCAATTAAGCAATTACAAAATATGACAAACCAGCGCCAACTCACCTCTCCATGTGCTTTTCCCCTCAGCATGCAAATCGACTCCACCTACAGGTAGAACTGCACATGTCCACTTGCAAAATTTCTAAATACTCATTATTTTAAACTGAGGTTAATTGAATCTGTTGAGTTTAATAACTTTCCATGCCAAAAAGTTGTCATTGCTTAGTTAAACTCAGTAAGGTCAACAAACTTATTCAAAATAAGTTATAGTCACTTAATTTTATTAGCAAGATCCTCAGTTACATTTTACAGTGCAGTTGCCATCCAAGGCACACTTTTAGAGGTATAATTACAGTTCCCTATCTGTCACTCACTCGACGTTGGTGTCGATGTAGTGACACTAGGGGTCACTCTTGGGAGCCCGAGACACCTCTGGTCTTTGATAAAAGGCCAATGAAAATTGGCGAGTGGTATTTGCATGCCACTCCCCCGAACATACGGGTATAAAAGGAGCTGGTATGCAACCACTCATTCAGATTTTCTCTTCGGAGCCGAACGGTCATGCTCATTGAGCTGAATACTACTGTTCATTCACCTGCTGGATCTGACGGCGCATTTCAGCGGCTTCTCCCTCCTCTGCACTGGTGCACTGCAGAGAACGCCCCTGGGCGCTTCGGCAGAAAAACTAGAGAGTATATTTTCTGAAAGAGCATTTTTCCCCTCTAAAAGAGTATATATTTCTCTAAAAGAGCGCACACAAGGAACGTCTTTTAAAGACGCATCTTTTTAAAGATGCTTTTCCGATTGTGTGTTATTCCTGGTTGTGCTCGTTATCTCTCGCCTTCTAACGGTCACGATCACTGTCTTTCGTGTCTGGGCACTGCTCACGCGGAGACAGCGTTCGTGGATGGTCACATTCTCATTGCGCGAATGTGTCCATGGCAACGTTGCGGTCGCGGCTCGCCTTCGTAAGGAAGCGAGCCACCCCAGAGGCTCCCGCCTCGGTCCTTTTACCCACGGGTTTGAGGCCAGCGCGGCTAGCACTGGGGGCGATTTGGGGACCCCAATGGGACCGCCTCCGCCGGGTATCCCCCCGCGGACCTCCCATTCCCCAGCACGCTCGTCTGCCCCGATCGGGCTTCCGGGTGAGTCCGCCGGCTCGTCTCACGGCGAGTTCGACCTCTTATTCGGAGCCCGCGAAAGTGATGAGCTCTCGAGCGCAGCATCGGAGAGCGGGCTCGTCCAGTCGGAAGCCTCGGCTGGGCTCCTCCCTTCGGGGTCGATCGCCCAGTCACAGGCTGACGCGGAGATGACGACATGCTTTCCCGGACAGCCGCGAGCGTTGGTTAGAGTGGATTTCACCGCTCTTTCCTGAATCCTCGCGGCTCTGTGATTGGTTCCTGGGCTCGCGGCGCCGCTCAAAGCCACGCCCCGCCCCGTTCCTTTCTTCCCGGAAGTGCATGAAGAGCTGACAAGGTCGCGGGAGGCACCTTTTACTGCCCGGTCCCGATCTTTTCAGCTTCCCCGCTCTCACTACCCTCGATGGTGGGGCGGCCAAGGGTTATTCGGCAATCCCCCGGTGGATAAAGGCACGCGCGGTGCACCTATGCCCGCAGAGCGCCGCCACCCGGCGCGGGTGCCCAAAGCCCCCGTCCAAGGCCTGTAGGTTTACGTCGTCTCTGACGGTCAAAGCCTACGGCGCTGCTGGACAAGCCGCCTCCGCCCTGCACGCCATGGCTCTCCTGCAAGTCTGCCAAGGCGCTAAAGGAACTGCACGAGGGTAGTTCCGCCCCGGGATTGATGCAGGAACTGCGCTCGGCGACCGACCTCGCTCTCCGAGCGACGGTGGTCACGGCGCGGTCTCCCGGGCGGACGATGGCCACACTAGTGGTCCAGGAGCGCCACCTTTGGCTCAACCTGGTCGAGATGGGTGAGGCCGACAGGACACGATTCCTTGCTGCCCCCATTTTCCAGGCGGGCCTATTCGGCGACACTGTCGAGGACTTTGCCCAGCAGTTCTCGATGGTAGAGCAGTAGATGGATGCTAGCCGGCTTGTCCTGCCCCGGCGTGGCTCAAGATCCCCCCATCTACTCATCGCCGAGGGCGTCCCCCTGCGGTGACTGCACCGGCTCCGCCGCAGCCCGCCCCTCCGGCCCGGCCCCGGCGTGGAGCCCACCGCAGGAAGCCGACGCCACCCGCCTCACAGCCGGCACCGAAGAACCCACGGAGGTCTTCGAAGCGCCCCTGAGACGGGCGACCCAGGGACAACGAAACCCGCTGCTCTGGAGCTGGTAAGCAGATCTTCTTTTTGTTACCTTTTGCATTTAATTGCGCTGCATGCCCAAGTGGCTGCAGTACTCAAGAGCTCCGCAAGAGTGGTTTCCTTGTTCCCTGGGTCACATATTCGGTGTGTACGGCTGGCATCACGACCACCGTCCACCACTCCATTTGGCAGGTTGGCGCTCCAGCGGCGGTCTCCCGCCCTCAGCGCCCAGCTGTGGCACAAATCCGCCCCCGATGTGACAGTCTCCACGGGTTATGAGGACAGGCCTCTTCCTCCCCCGTCCCAGGCTGTTCCGGGGGTGGTCACAAGGAGCCAGGTAAGTGCTTCGATGTCCTCGGACTCAGCACGGCCACGATGTGGTGTGGCACCTCAAGCTCCGCCCCGCCGCGAGGCCCCACCCGCCGGTACATCGGATGACATTGTCCCTTTGGTCCCCCTTGCGCGGAACTCGGGTGCATGGCTTGCGCTTTCCAGTCCGTCACGAGGGCTGGTCCGGACCGTCCGACTCGGCTGCACAATTCACTTCGCTGGGCATCCGCCCAGGTCCAGCGGTGTCCACTTCACCTTGGTGAAAGATGGAAACGCTGCTACCTTGCGCGGAGATCGCTACCCTCCTACGGAAGGACGCGATAGAACCTGTCCCTCCAGCCGAGATGAAGAAGGGGTTTTACAGCCCCTACTTCATTGTACCGAAAAAAGGCGGTGGGTTGCAGCCAATCTTGGACCTGCGAGTACTGAACCGGGCCTTACACAGACTCCCGTTCAAGATGCTGACGCAAAGACGCATTCTAGCGAGCGTCCGGCATCAAGATTGGTTCGCGGCGGTAGACCCGAAGGATACGTACTTTCACGTCTCGATCCTTCCTCGACACAGACCCTTCCTGCGGTTTGCGTTCGAGGGTCAGGCGTATCGGTACAAGTCCTCCCTTTCGGCCTGTCCCTGTCTCCTTGCATCTTTACGAAGATCGCAGAGGCTGCCCTTGCCCCGTTAAGGGAGGTGGGCATTCGCATTCTCAACTATCTCGACGACTGGCTAATCCTAGCTCACTCTCGAGACGGGTTATGCGCACACAGGGACCTGGTGCTCTCACACCTCAGCCGACTAGGGCTTCGGGTCAGCTGGGAAAAGAGCAAGCTCCTCCCGGTTCAGAGCATCTCTTTTCTCGGTTTGGAGTTGGACTCAGTCTCCTTGACGGCGCACCTTACGAACGAGCGCGCCCAGTCGGTGCTGGCCTGTTTGAAGGCGTTCAAACAGAAAACAGCGGTTCCACTGAAACATTTTCAGAGGCTCCTGGGGCATATGGCGTCCTCGGCGGTGGCCACCCCGCTCGGGTTGATGCATATGAGGCCGCTTCAGCACTGGCTCCAGACTCGAGTCCCGAGACGGGCATGGCGCCATGGGACACACCGCGTGGCCATTACGTTGGTCTGTCACCATCTTTTCAGCCCTTGGACCGACCTCTCGTTTCCACGAGCAGGTGTTCCGCTAGAACTGGTCTCCAGGCGTGTCGTGGTCACGACAGACGCCTCCAAAATGGGCTGGGGCGCTGTTGGCAACGGGCACGCAGCCGCCGGCCTCTAGACGGGTCTGCAGCTGCGTTGGCACATCAACTGCCTCGAGTTACTGGCAATTCTGCTCGCCCTGCGGAGGTTCCGGCCGTTGATCCAGGGCAAGCACGTGCTAGTTCGGACAGACAGCACGGCAGCGGTAGCATATGTCAACCGCCAAGGCAGTCTGCGCTCCCGCTGTATGTCATAACTCGCCCGCCGTCTCCTCCAACGGAGTTAGCAGCACCAAGTCGCTGCAAGCCACTCACATCCCGGGCAACCTCAACACTTCGGCGGACGCGCCGTAACAACAGGTTACCCTCAAGGGAGAGTGGAGACTCCACCTTCAGGTGGTCCAGCTGATTTGGAGTCGATTCAGTCAGGCACAGGTGCACCTGTTCGCCTCCCAAGAATCCTCCCACTGCCCGCTCTGGTACGCCCTCACCGAGGCCTTCCTCGGCATAGACGCGCTGGCACACAGCTGGTCCCCTGGCATTCGCAAATATGCGTTTTCCCCAGTGAGCCTGCTTGCACAGACCCTGTGCAAGGTCAGGGAGGACGAGGAGAAGGTCGTCCTGGTAAGCACCCTACTGGCCCGCCCAGACGTGGTGCTCGGACCTCACGCTCCTCGTGACAGCTCCCCCGGGCAAATTCCCCTGAGAAAGGCCCTTCTTTCTCAGGGAAGGGGCATCATCCGGCACCCGCGCCCAGACCTCTGGAATCTCCATGTCTGGCCCCTGGATGGGACGTGGAAGACCTAAGCTGTCTCCCACCTGCGGTGGTAGACACGTTCACTCAGGCTAGGGCTCCCTCTATGAGGCACCTGTATGCCTTTAAGTGGTGTCTGTTCGCTAAGTGGTGTTCTTCCCATCAGGAAGACCCCCAGAGGTGCGCAGTCAGATCAGTGCTTTCCTTCCTGCAAGAGAGGTTGGAAGGGAGGCTGTCCCCTTCCACCTTGAAGGTGTACATTGCTGCCATAGCAGCACACCATGACGCAGTCGACGGTGAGTCCTTAGGGAAGCATGATCTGATCATCAGGTTCCTAAGAGGCGCCAGGAGGCTGAATCCCTCCAGGCCACGCCTTGTTCCCTCATCGGACCTCTGTAGTTTTTCAGGGTCTACAGAGAGCCCCCTTTGAGTTTTGCAGTCAGCCGGGCTTAAGGCACTCTCCTTGAAGACTGCCCTCCTGACTGCGCTCACTTCCATCAAGAGGGTAGGTGACCTGCAAGCGTTCTCTGTCAGCGAAACGTGCCTGGAGTTCGGTCCGGGCTATTCTCACGTGATCCTGAGACCCCCGACCGGGCTATGTGCCCAAGGTTCCCACCACTCCTTTTAGAGACCAGGTGGTGAACCTGCAAGCGCTGCCCCAGGAGGAGGCAGACCTAGCCCTGTCGTTGCTGTGTCCGGTGCGCGCTTTACGCATCTATTTGGATCGCATGCAGAGCTTTAGAATCTCTGAGCAGCTCTTTGTCTGCTTTGGTGCACAGCAGAAAGGAAGCGCTGTCTCCAAGCAGAGGATCGCCCACTGGCTCATTGACGCCATAACTATGGCATGTCTCGCCCAAAACATGCCGCCCCCAGTAGGGCTACGAGCCAATTCTACCCGTGGTGTAGCAGCTTCTTGGGCCCTGGCCAGAGGTGCCTCTCTAACAGACATTGCAGAGCAGCGGGCTGGGCAACACCCAACACCTTTGCAAGGTTCTACAACCTCTGGGTGGAACCGGTTTGGTCCCAGGTAGTGGCACGCAACACAAGCGGATAAGCCCGGGATAGCCGGCTGGGTGTATCGCTTGCACATAGCGCCTTCCACCTCCTTTTGAGCTGAAGACGTGCGCTGTTAATTCCCAGTAGTGTTCACAAAAGTTGTTCCCTGGTTGACTTCCTCCGAGCCCTGTGGCAGTCGAGTTTTCGGAGAGACTCGCTGCCGGCCCAGTACACGCGCTAACTAAGAGCCCGGTTCTGGGGTAGGTGCTCCGCATGTGGCGGTTCCCTGTAAGGCTAACCCCATGCGATCTATATCTTCCGCTAGTTCGTTTCCCTACTGGCAAACTGCGTCTTCCTTGGGCAGAGCCCCTCAGTCTCCATGTTGTAGTAACTCCTCCCCCATTGGGTAGGATCTACCTTGAAGGCTCTCCACATGGTTGGAAAGACCATGTGATGTATTTTTCCTCTTAAATATCCCCCCCTCTCTTGGGGCGAGGTGTGGTCTCCGCGGTGTCCTCCCCTTGGGAGGGACACCCCCCGACTAGACCTGGCGGCCCAGTCGGATAATCCCCCTTCTTTTTTAGGGAGTGGAAAAAGAGAAGGGGAAAGAGGCCATGACTGGGTTAAGCCTGTCTCTATCTCTGGGTAGTCGACTTGTCCCCAAAAAGGGCCGTTCGACACTCATAACTGTGTTGGGGGAGGTTACGTGTCGACCTGGTGTGCTGGCTATGAGGCACACAGCAAGTCTGCCCACCACACACCGCCAGTTCACGTAATACAGTTCAGCCTTGTGGCGTTTTGTATAGGGACCCCTAGTGTCACTACATCGTCACCAACGTCGAGTGAGTGACAGATAGGGAACGTCATGGTTACTGGTGTAACCTCCGTTCCCTGATGGAGGGAACGAGACGTTGGTCCCTCCTGCCACAACGCTGAACTACCCGCTGAAATGGCCGGACCTTATATCGGCTCCTCAGCGTAAAACCTGAATGAGTGGTTGCATACCAGCTCCTTTTATACCCGTATGTTCGGGGGAGTGGCATGCAAATACCACTCGCCAATTTTCATTGGCCTTTTATCAAAGACCAGAGGTGTCTCGGGCTCCCAAGAGTGACCCCTAGTGTCACTACATCGACACCAACGTCTCGTTCCCTCCATCAGGGAACGGAGGTTACACCAGTAACCATGACGTTTTTCTCACTCACTTTGGCTCAATTCTCGAATGAGGATAATTTTTTCAAAACAGTAAGTTCAAATCTCTGAACAAGTAGTTTGTTGTTCACACCAGATTTGAATTTCTTATTCATTTAAGCAAATTAAATAGCAAATTGCATTGCACGTGTTTTGGCATATGTGTGCAAAAGAGTAAGTACAATTGTCTACAATTTGCACAATAACTAAATGCACATGGCTTTCTGATCAAAACTGATGAGTTGATTCTCAGTGAATTTGTCATACTCTTCACAACTTCTAAACATTCTTTCATCGTGTGAGCCATAACATGCAAAATTATCCATTCAATTATCAAAATCTGTCAGACATACATGTATATTCCATAAATATCTATGACATGAAAAGTTTTTGATGTCTGCTAAATCTCTGGCCAGACCAACAAGAACGACAGGATGTCCACCAAGAAGATGGGAACTTGTAGTGTTACGTAATGTGAGGAGATACAATTTATTGTTTTTTACATAACTTCCGTAGGTTTTTTCATTGTTGCTGTTTTTTTTTTATTTTTTTGCATGGATGTCATTTTGTGGCAATTTTCTGTTCACTATATATGACTTTACATGTAAGAAATTTGTAAAAATGGACATGCAAATGTGAATTTTCCGTTTACATGTAACACATTGCTACAAAAATAAATTTACTGTATACATGCAAATGCTCAAAGGAGGAACATATGTTAGAAGCAATTGGAATTTTGTTTAGGGCACTTCGACCGAGAGGTTATAGTAAGAGTTTTTTAAGAACAATAAAATCAGAGGTGATGCATATGGCTCCCTTAGACCTGAATAGGAAAAAGGAAACTAATAAGAATTTAATTCCATTTGTGTCTACTTATTCTCAAAACTTATATAAATTAAAAAAAAGAAATCTATATATATATATATATATATATATATATATATATATATATATATATATATATATATATATATATATATATATATATATATATATATATATATATATATATATATATATATATATATATATATATATATATATATATGTATATATATATATAAGACCATTTTGAGAAGTTACAACAGAAAAATGAAAATTATAAAGAATTTAGAGTAAAACCAGCTTTTAGGAGAAATAGAAATCTCAAAGATTTTCTGGTCCATTCGACGTTTAAGAGTAGTAGTTCTCCTACTGAGGAATATTTTAGGACGTTTGATTATATTTTTAATCAATATTCTTAAATAGGTTATCCGATTAGATAATATTTTACAGTTGAGGACAGGAACATAGCCTATGTTCTTAAATGTAGGTAATGTTTTAGGTTGTATGTGGGTGAAACAGGGAAGCAACTTCAAGATAGAATCAAACAGCATATCTATAATATAAGAAAGGAAAGCCATTCCATGATACTTTATGAACATTTTATTGAACATGGAGAACAGGCCCTATACGTTGCAGGTCTTCAATCTAGTTTTAGGTGGATGACATTACAACATAAGTCTGTTGAGAGGGGGTGGATAGAACACTTTCAAACTAAATTTCCTGAGGGTTTAAATGGAAAAATAGTTGGGGGGTGTTGGAAAATGGGGGAAGTATTGAGTTGGAGTTGTTTTAACAATAATTTTGTGCTAAGGTAAAGGGTTTGGAAAATTTAAGAAAATTCATGTTGCTAGTGCTAATTCCAATTTAGAAACTGGTGGATTGTTTATCTATCTATCTATCTATCTATCTATCTATCTATCTATCTATCTATCTATCTATCTGTCTATCTATCTATCTAGTGTCTGTCTGGGATAACAGACCTCTTGTGAGTTTCACATTTGCATTTTAGCTGGTTTGGAAGTTTCATTGAGGCTTCTTGTTTATCACATGGGTTTAGGTCAAATTAGTTAAAGAATAAGGTAAAATCACAGTTTTTGTATCAGGGATAAATTAATGTCTAACCTTTAACATAGCTGTGCGAAACAGATGCACAAAGTGCCAGTGAATCTGCCTCTTCCAGTGCCAATGTTTGCATGTTTGTAGTATATCACCCTTCTTTTCATTTCTGAATGTTACCACAAAACTAGCAAATAATTCACTGCCTGGCAATGCTGATTAAAGTTTAAAAACTAGTTTCATTATGTAGTCTCTGTTAAAAGAGTGCAGCGATAGAAGTAGACGCTCTGTGAGCTGTGTCAGGCTCAGGACAGTGCAAATCAGCTTTTGAGTGCATCAGTCACTACGGGTCCTTCCCAGAGTCATGAAAGTCAGTAAATTATGAACCACTCACACTCTTTGTTTTGACCTGAGAGCAACACACTCTCACAGCGAAATTGTAAAGATTCGTACTTTTCTAAATTTGGCTAATTCGTATGATATCATACGACTGCACTTCACGACCTTCTATGACCTTCACTAATGGCAATGACATCACTGGACATTGTTTTCATCTAATACACGACAATTACTTGCTTCTATCACACACAACAGCTTCCTGTCATGTTTACACACTCTATTGATAGATTAGGTTTAGACATGGGGTTTGGGTAAGAGCATAATATAAATAAGCATGTTGTTAACCTATTGATTTCTCTCCCTATTTTAGACTCCTCATGTTTGCTGTCCAGTGCCAGTTCGTCTTGTTTCCTGTCTTGTTGGTTCTCTCATGTCGGTTCTGTCAGTCTGTCTGTTTCCTCCTTCCCTGGATCTCGTAGCCCAGTCCGGTTGGTCCTGTTGCCTGTTTCCCCTGCGTGGATTATTTTTCCCCTTTGGGGTAGTTTATGTGTATTTTTCCCCCTTGTGGGAGTTTATGTTGGTTTTTGTTTTTACTCTGCAATTGGGTCCTGCTTTGCATTCCATGACAACAGGTTGCTTGCAGAAATTCAGATCTACATGTACTGAATTATGTAATATTGACTACCTGTAATGAGGTAGTAACTTGATTTTTACATTTTATTCTACATATTTATTTATTTATTTATTTATTTTTTTGTGGAAAAAATTCTGAGTGATGTGTGCCCATGCAACGGTTGCTATCAAGATTAATGTGTTGAGGGTGGTTGCCAGGGCATTTCTGTGTGATTGCTAAGGTGTTTTGAGTGGTTATTAACACATTGCTAAGTGATTGCTATGGTGTTCTGGGCAGTTGTTTTGGCATTGCTATGCGGTTGCTACAGTGGTTGTTTACTTATCCAAAAGTCTTTATTATATTCTCGTCTCTATATGTGACTCAGGTCCCTCCTTGAATAGAAGTGTATGTGGTTTTTTTCCACCAGTTTTATACACCACCCGGATTGTTTTATTTTTTTTAAGTCAGATCAACTAACAAAGTAATAGCTCTCATCTCCTCAACAAGACACATGATTTTAGACATCATTCATGTCCACAGCACAAACTATGTGCTGTGACACAAACGGTACTGCACTTAGTGTTCAGACTGATCTCAAGGGAAAATCAGTGGCAGATGGTCAGTTTTTTAAATGTAGAAAACGCTACTTATTACAAATCCCCTGTGATCCAACTGAGCTCTCAATCATTAGCATAGTTATTTTATAAAGCCATAGGATTGCAGTAGTTTGATGGCTATTTTGATCATAATTTGCTTACACCAGTAGCCATGCAAACTTGCTTTCTGCAGTTCTCTGAAAGAAGGAATGAAAAAGAGGTATAAAACAGAAGGAAATCAAATATCAGAATAAGAGGGGGAGTTTTTTTTTCTCTCGTCTGTGCACCTGCCGACGGGGATGAATGGGCGTCTTTAAATAGCTCTGATTAATTAAACTTTTTAATTGCTAGCAGTGCTCGCCGTCAGTCCATTGGGTTGGGGGGGGGCTTATGTATACAGGTGTCATCTGACAAAGACAACTGTATACTTTTCACATTTCCTCTGTTGACACTTGGGGACACAGTGTCGTGCCAACATTATAAATACACACACACACACACACACACACACACACACACACACACACACACACACACACACACTCAAAGGCCTTTTGTCACCATGGCAGCCCAGAGCAGCTCTGTGATAATGGTTTTGCTTCATCATTAATCTTGTGATACCACCAGCTCCTTCATTTAACTACTATTGGCTGGATTTGTGTTAAAGCCACATGCAAACTTCACTGTCTGCATCCTGATCATCCTCTTTCACGCTGATTGCATCAGAGTTTGCTCCTGGTGCCCTCCTGGAGCTATTGATAGGTGTCTCTGTAGCTTTAGAGACTCTATTTCTTTGCTGCCTTTTGTAGCAGTACAGAAACATCATATGGGTGACCCTAATTTTGCCTATTGTTACTACACGTTCCTAGATCAACATACTTGTTGGTTCATGCAGAAACTTTCCTATCAACCAATCAGATTATAGGATCAAGTTTAGGCTTAGGGCTAGGCTAAAGGGCTTGTATTTGGAACTCTTGTGAACCTAACTCTAATTTTAGGGGTTAGTAAGGGTTAGGGAAAGTGTCGGGCCTACGGGGGAGCCTCGGGGCTGTGCCCCCCCCACATTTTTGACCACTGATGTTTTAGCGCAGTGGGTACACTTCCTATGAAAAGGTCTCTTTATTAAAAGCCAAAAAAGAACAACAGATGGTAATACCACTCTACAGTATAGGTCAAGATAATAAAATCACAAAATGAGATTAGCCTCATGTGCATAGTCTACATAAACTGACATACAGTTTCTTATAGTTTTTTCCTAAAAACAAGAAAATAGCAAGCCATTTGAATGTTTGAACTTGACTCATCATCACTCTGTAGCAAAGTTCACACCAGCAGAAGTCATGTAAGTAAATTATTTGTTTATTATACAGTGCATCCGGAAAGTATTCACAGCGCTTCACTTTTTCCACATTTTGTTATGTTACAGCCTTATTCCAAAATGGATTAAATTCATTATTTTCCTCAAAATTCTACAAACAATACCCCATAATGACAATGTGAAAGAAGTTTGTTTGAAATCTTTGCAAATTTATTAAAAATAAAAAACGGAAAAAAATCACATGTACATAAGTATTCACAGCCTTTGCTCAATACTTTGTTGAAGCACCTTTGGCACCAATTAGAGCCTCAAGACTTTTTGAGTATGATGCTACAAGCTTGGCACACCTATTTTTGGGCAGTTTCACCCATTCTTCTTTGCAGGACCTCTCAAGCTCCATCAGGTTGGATGGGGAGCATCGGTGCACAGCCATTTTCAGATCTCTCCAGAGATGTTCAATCGGGTTCAAGTCTGGGCTCTGGCTGGGCCACTCAAGGACATTCACAGAGTTGTCCCAGAGCCACTCCTTTGTTATCTTGGCTGTGTGCTTAGGGTCGTTATCCTGTTGGAAGATGAACCTTCACCCCAGTCTGAGGTCCAGAGTGCTCTGGAGCAGGTTTTCATCAAGGATGTCTCTGTACATTGCTGCATTCATCTTTCCCTCAATCCTGACTAGTCTCCCAGTTCCTGCAGCTGAAAAACATCCCCACAGCATGATGCTAACACCACCATGCTTCACTGTAGGGATGATATTGGCCAGGTGATGAGCGGTGCCTGGTTTCCTCCAGACATGACGTGTGCCATTCAGGCCAAAGAGTTCAATCTTTGTTTCTCATGGTCTAAGAGTCCTTCAGGTGCCTTTTGGCAAACTACAGGCGGGCTGTCATGTGCCTTTTACTGAAGAGTGGCTTCCGTCTGGCCACTCTACCATACAGGCCTGATTGGTGGAGTGCTGCAGAGATGGTTGTTCTTCTAGAAGGTTCTCCTCTCTCCACAGAGAAATGCTGGAGCTCTGTCAGAGTGACCATCGGGTTCTTGGTCACCTCCCTGACTAAGGTCCTTCTCCCCCGATCGCTCAGTTTGGCCAGGTGGCCAGCTCTAGGAAGAGTCCTGGTGGTTCCAAACTTCTTCCATTTTTGGATGATGGAGGCCACTGTGCTCATTGGGACCTTCAATGCTGCAGAAATTTTTCTGTACCCTTCCCCAGATCTGTGCCTTGATACAATCCTGTCTCGGAGGTCTACAGACAATTGCTTGGACTTCATGGCTTGGTTTGTGCTCTGACATGCACTGTTAACTGTGGGACCTTATATAGACAGGTGTGTGCCTTTCCAAATCATGTCCAATCAACTGAATTTACCACAGGTGGACTCCAATCAAGTTGTAGAAACATCTCAAGGATGATCAGTGGAAACAGGATGCACCTGAGCTCAATTTTGAGTGTCATGGCAAAGGCTGTGAATACTTATGTACATGTGATTTTTTTGGGTTTTTTATTTTTAATAAATTTGCAAAGATTTCAAACAAACTTTTTTCACGTTGTCATTATGGGAAATTGTTTGTAGAATTTTGAGGAAAAATAATTTAATCCATTTCAGAATAAGGCTGTAACATGACAAAATGTGGAAAAAGTGAAGCGCTGTGAATACTTTCTGGATGCACTGTATTTAGCCAAAAATGTTCTAGTATCAATCCTCTTTGTCTTTGATTTTCCTGATTTTTTGGTAGAAAAGCAGTGCTTACACAACAGAAGGGGGAAAGACAAAAATAATCTTCAAACAAAATGGCTAATATTAACTGCTCGTTTTTGTTATAATTTGTCATTTGTTTTCTCAGGGAAGCAGGACAGACAGTCAAAGGCAAAGTTAATTTCAAAAGGAAAAAGACAGACAACATTTATTTCAGAGGTAAAAGCTAATTGTTGTCCAAAGGCCGTCCAAGATATGCTTTCTGATGGCTGTCATTGGGGGCTGATTTATGGTTTCTATCAATAAAGAGAGGTGAACTAAATTACTTTTAAAATAGATTCACAGAGATTCATGGGGGAAATGCATGGGATTTCATTCTCAAAATGTGGCCCCCCTCAGAAATTCAAAATTTTGCTTCTTTAAAAATCATGGCTACCTCCATCTCAGTGGCATGAGGTTTGGTGACTTTTCCTATATTTGCTATCTATGCACACACACAAAAATTGGGCTGTATTGTGGTGGTGTTGGTGTGACAAAAACATGAGTTCAGGGTCAAATTGGACCCCACAAAGGAAATGAATGGGTGAGATGATAAAACCAAGCATTTTTATTTTATCTGACAAATAAAATCAATAAATCAGCCACAATGCAGAACACACACACACACACCGGAAAATAGGGGTGACACTATAATACATCCACAATGCGGAATGCACTTGCTCACACACACACACACATACGTGTTGGTGCGGCTATCCTTATGAGGACTCTCCATAGACATAATGATCTTTATACTGTGCAAACTATAGATTCTATCCCCTACCCCTACCCCTAAACCTAACCCTCACAAAAAAAACGTTCTGCATTTTTACATTTTCAAAAAATGATAGTTTAGTATGTTTTGTAAGCGATTTGAATTATGGGGACACTAGAAATGTCCTCATAAACCACATTTATAGCATAATACCCTTGTAATTACCAGTTTGTAACCTAAAACAATTTCCTCGTAAAACACCCAAACCCGCCCACACACACACACACACACACACACACACACACATAACACACCATAGATAAGATGCACACACGTAGTCATAGAAAAGCTTGAAGCTCAATCCCTTTCTCTCCACTTTAACTTTGACTCTGTGAAACACACTCCGTCTGTGAAGCTTAATAAAGACGAATACCATTTTCTGCACCCCTGGCTCATGGTGTGTCATTTTTACTTTTAACTCACAATACAACATTCTTGGCGTAGTCGGCAGGATAGGAAGGAGAAAAAGAGTCATCACTCGTCGGGCAGTGACACGTTGAGCATCTGAAATCTCCCTGATCCCGATCGTGTAGGGACAGTAAAGATGGCCCAGGGCCAGGGGTGCTCACCCTTTTTGGAGGAGATTAAAAATGAGTGCGCTGCAGCTGCCGAGCATGTCTGGTGGTTAAAAAAGTACCAACCAGATCTGCTCTCATTACATGATGGTCGTGCAGTTTTAACTCACAATCTGAAGTCCACTGTTCGATGAGCTTTGGACAGAGAGATCGCCTGCTCCAGCATCAACTTAGGAAGATACAGGTATACCGCGGAAGTGGAAAAATTCAGGTGGGGCATAACATGGGGCTTTTTGAGAGACTTAATGCAGAAAAAGGTAGACTGGTCTAAAGTGGAGACCATCAAACAAAAACCATGCGAAGGCATGGCCGATTGTTCTGAGAGGTTAGGGGTGACGTACATTCAGCACTCAGACATCGAAGGTGTTGGATTCAAACTTGATGCGCTGTGGTTTCTGAATGGTACGTCGGGCCCATTCATGGGAATGTGGCTGGATGACCTGCTTCCCGAAGTGTGAAAGGCACTCACTGCATCCGTCCCTAGTCTGATAAACCTGTAAACAGTAACCGATAATATCCGCGCTGACCAATTAGCGCAAGTGCACAACCTTAGAGTATTGAGGGTCCAATCCACAGGTCAGAAGGGACCCCGGCATAGGTGTAGGCCAGATAAGGATAAGTGCCGTTACTATGGTAAAAAGGGGCATTGAGAAAAAGACTGTCAAAAAAAGGAATGGGACCAAGAGCAGAAGAACCCCTCTAACTCTGAGAAAACAAACAAGCCTAGCCCAGTCTCCCAGTTTAGCAAATTGTCGCCGACCACCCAGAGAGCTCTCCTAGGGGCCGTTGTCAGACTCAAGGAGACCGGAAAAGAGAAGGTTTTAGATCAGCATCTCCTCAGGGCCCTTGGGGGAATGCTAGAACAGACACCAGACGGTTTCTATGTAAGCACCACCACTGATGGAGAAGAAATAAGTCAGTTACTATATACGGGAGCTGAAATAACTGTGCTATCGAAAAGAGAATGGGGACATTTAAAGTCCACTGGTGAAATATGTTACTTGTCAGGGGCTACGTCCGGCACTGAGACAATGCATAAAATATCCCCAACACAATTAGGGATTGGCCCATGAATTTATTCTATCCAAGTGTGGGCCAGATGTACTAACTCAAACTCCCTCTACCATAGAGGTCAAAATGGGCACGCTGATATGGAACATCCAAGCGCTAAGGTCTGCCCATCACCCTGATGAGCTCAACGATCAGATATGGGTATCAGACAAAAATTACCTCAAGCAAGGAAGCCACAGATGGTATCATACCATCAGTCAAACAGCTGATCAAGAGGGGGGTGGTTAGTTATGGTTATGTATAGGCCGTGCAAATCGCCATCAAATGGCCCAATATTAAAGCGGTAGGGCCGGTCAAACTAACACGATGGCACATAATTACGTACCAGGACAGTAGGTCTACATAAAATCATTAAAAGTAAAAGGCGACCAATAGGAGGGACCATACAACGTTCTATTAATGAAGCAGTCAAACAGATGGGGAAGGGTACTAAAAAAATTATTTTTTTTTTGCTCAGCAGATGGCAGCAATCTGCCCATAATGCATGACACCTTTTTCATATTTTCTCCATGAATGACATTGAGAACTGTATATCTTCACTGAATTGTTTATGTGAGAATTAATGGTGTAGTTTAGAGGTAAATAAGGTGAAAAAAATACCACACCCCCCCCCCCCCCCATGTTAAAAATAACATGATTATGGTACAAAATTACACGGTTATTGTTATGGGTCAAATTTGATGTGTTTGATCTCGCACCGTTTATCTGTGATAGCTGCCGTAAGAACTGCTGGTTTGTTTCATGTCTCCCTCTTGTTTGGACATTATATATTTCCACTTGCACTGATTCTGTTCAGACTGTCTGGTGGATCACACTCTATTTATCAATACCATACCATCACTCTGGACTATACCCTCATGCAACCCCGCGTCCTCATGCGCGTACATTATGTTTAGTCTTCGCTATACACTAGACATAATTTCATTTCATTTAAACCGAATGATCTCTGTTCAGGACAATCTGGGCTGTCATTAAAGGGTTAAACTTTCGAAGCACCAAGTCATGTGACAGAATAACATGGCGCTGATCACACTGGAATTTGTCTTTTATGTAAAACGAAAACAAAACAAAACAACATCTGGTAAATCTAAAAGTTTTTACACTGAAAACTATTTAAGTAAAAAGACTAGAGTCTCTAGTTTTATCCGATATGCCATTTTGAAAATTATATAGATTTATAGAGAAACAGCATGCTTTTAAACAATGACGCAGATGAGGACTATGGGCTATTTTCCCCTTAGAAATCCTATGTTTACTGTGCATTATCATATTTTGAATCAATGGGCAGGGGTGTAAAGTAATTGAGTAAAAATACTTAAGTATTATACTTAAGTATGATTTTTTGGGATTTGTACTTTTACTTAATTACATATTCAACTAAAAAATAGTCCTTTTTACTCCTTACAATTTTATTTAAACTTGAAAAGTACTCACTACATTTTCGCAGATAATTTTATTTTTGTCTTACTTGACTAAATTCACTATTTCACTGCATCCGACAAATGACAGATGACAGACCAGAGGTCAGTCATTTCAAATGGAGTGTTGCACGGTGGCTGTGTGGAGTTCTGACCATCTGCAGAGGTGGAATTTCGGATCTGATTTGAGCTTCTTATACGTTGAAATATTTGTACAACTAGACTGTATGTGACTGTCCAACTGAATGTGATGAATTCATTCAAAACTATGAGCATGAAGTGAGAAACACTGGCAGTTTTTGTCCTAAACTTTATTCTAAACACCTGCTACTTCAACAGATTGGACAGTTATGAAGTCAAAAATTATCATTCACGTTGCATATATATATATATATATATATATATATATATATATATATATATACACTGATACTTGCCTTCATATTTAACTAATATCTATGAATTTCTACTCCCTATTTGCTGAATTATTATTGTTGTTGTTGTTAGGCAACTATTAATTATAATAATAACTATAAAACCAGAAAAATAATGGAATCTAAGTAAATATTGATTATGAAATTTATTGAATTCATCCATATGCTCAACAGCAAGGTTTGGTAGCAAATATCAGAAAACAATTCACAAAACCAACAACATTACTAACTTACTTTAAAGCTTTCTTTGAATTTTTTTTATCTTTATCTATGTCTCAAGGATGGGTGCTCTGACATCAGAATTTGTGAGTGCCTTTTACCATGCAACGAACATTGCAGACTGTGGCAACATTTTTGCAAAATAAAATTATGTGGTTCATTACATGTCTCAGGGCAGTTCCTGTCTACTGTGTGGCACTAAAAGTGACTGAAATATTCTCCCGAACAGAAGAGGTTTTTAAAGTTAATGTTCTATTAAGTTTTAAATCAACAAAACCGACTTCCCTACCCTAAACCTTAAACCTAACCGATAGTGTCATAAAAAGCAAATGTGAGATGAAAAACACAATTAATGTCATTTTGTGGTGCTTCTATGACACTTTGGGCTCACGTGTTGACTCGCATGTTCTTCAGGACTTGTACCCCTGTCCTTTGTCGCAAATGCAACACTCTATCAGTTGAGCTACCACACAATTTGATCACACTTGGACAAGCTTGTAAATGTAGTTGATTATGTAATGCAAATGTTAAAATAAGTCATGGGCTCTAGTAAAAGTGTTAAGATGTCATAAGATAGCACTGTGTGTGGAACACGACGAAAAGTGTTTATGAGCTGCTGTTTTACTCGTGATTTGAGTGAAAGGGGATAAAAGTCATTGTTGTTTTAGCACCTCTAGTGTTCATTTCACCAGGAAATTGCTGTGTTACATACAACAGGCCACGTTAAAATCATTTTGCAAAAATGTAGTAATTGTAACATGATTCATTGACCAGGTTGCAAAATAAAAAAGTTATTTTTACTTTTTTAATACTTAAGTAAAATTTAATGTGCATACATTTTTAATTTCACTCAAGTACAATTTTCACTCAGTATCCATACTTTTACTTAAGTATAATTTCTGAGTTCTTTTTTACACCTCTGTCAAAGGGTGCATTCAAAAGATGGTAAATATTGCTTTCAGAGGTTTTATACATTTAGGATGAAAATAAGGTGCATTTCAAACTGTTCTGAGACCAGTGCAGACAGACAGCACATTGGAGGTTAAGTCATTCACTGAATAGGGAGCAAGAGAGCATCCTATATCTTTCCTATACAGCCAAGTGCATTCACTCCAAACTTCTAGTCAAAAGTGCAGATGATGTTTGCACCACTCAACGTGTGGCAGACATGGGACAATGCTAATCAGTACATAGATTCAGAATTTATAATGCTACGTTTTATTTTAACATTTCTTTACAGAAGATCTGCTGTAACGTCTGTAATGTCTCAAAAAAACAACAACAACAACAACAAAAACAACAACAACAACAACAACAACAACAAAAAAAAACATGAATAACCAACACTCCTGGAAATATAATAAACAATTTGATAAACAAAATCTGACACATAGCAGACAGACTTGGCCCGAGTGTGGCCTCAATCTGGCACTGATGGCCTCATGTCGGCAATGGCCTGCGTCCTGTCAGCCAAAGATGGGACATGTCTGGCAATGGCGGTTCTGCATATGTGACGGCAAACAACATGAGGGCCGATTGTTGGTGGGAGGTGTGTGACCCAGATCAGGCCACATTTGAAAAGTTTATATATTTTTTGAAATGGATCCCTAGATTTTATTCTTCTTCTTAGAAATAATAATTTAATAAATGTTAGAATAATTGATAATCAAAAAATCAAGACATTGTTCATTGTTATAAGTCTTTCGTATGCCACCTACATGACCCATGTATGTATATTTATTTTTTCCCTCACATTTGTTAAATATTGAAAATGTTTGATATTTATTAAAAATAGGAAAAGGTTGGTCAAGATTACATTCAAAGAACAAATTTAAATATTAACAGTATTATCTGACTGCAAAGTTATAAATTGTGCTTCTTTAGCTCAGATAACAAAACAAAACAAACAATTCTGACTGGTTCAGCTAAAGCGCATGCGCGTACACGAGTTGACTGACTGGTGATGTCTGAATCTAAAATGTGATTGGATCTTCTTAACTTAACTTTCTTTTCTTTATCCGGACCGTTGGCAGGTGGGTGTTTACATTTAAACTGCAGTTCCTGCTGAATGTGAATCAAACCACACAGGCATGTGTGTCTGTCTGTGTGCCTCTTTTTTTCTTCCATGAGTGCTATGAGTTAAGAGATGTTCCTATGATAACACTGCATTGCACTGTGATATTATCCTTGTGTCTTCTTGTAAGTTGTTATTTCTGTAATCTAAGTAAATTAGGAACGAGACCACTTTCAGTGTTTTAACGCTATCACACAAGGCCTACTAAACAAATTAATTAGCAACTAATTTATTGCGGTGCCTGATATATAAAGTAATCAATAGGTAATCATAATGAAACAGTAATCGGTAGTCTGCTACACCCAACACTCAACATGAGTAACTTTATCTCACATCTCCAGTGATGTAATCTGTTACAGTGCTTTATTGTTCAGTTGCTTATTTTATTTTTAGCAGGTTCTGATAATGCAGCATGATTTAAAAATAACAAGTGCAGAAATTTATAAATGATTAGTATGCATCTATGTAATACACCAGACGTTATTGTGATTATAATGATGATTCATAAGGATCAGTGTCTTAAAACAAAACAGTTTAGTGATTTTTAATGTATATCTTTCATTTCACTTCCCTGCAGGGGCTGTTTTTGGTGTCAATGAAAATTGAAATTGAGACAAATTGACTTCGGTATGGAGAGTAATTGGACTTATAATAACAGGAGCAACATGAGATGACAAGAATTAAACAATGTTTAATGTAATGTACAAATTAATGTACTGTACGTGTCCACCAAACAAAATAGATTTCGTCAAGGCAATAAAAAATGAGGAAGAATCTGGAGAAGGATGGATCCCACACCATGCTAGAATATACACATCAGGTTAGTGCAGTCTTGTAGATTCTGTTTATGTTTAGCAAATCAAGCGATATCTCTGTGTATTCATTAGTAAACATGGCATGTCCCACACATGTAGAATAAAGTCTCACCTTGACATATCATAAAGCCATGTCAGAGTTCTGTCAAGTTGATTAATCTGAAATGTTGCTGGTGCAAAACAATGAACTGTATGGGGACAGTCCTCTTTTTGTAAATAATTACAAGGTTAGCAAAGTTA
Organism: Myxocyprinus asiaticus; assembly: GCF_019703515.2. Taxonomy (NCBI): domain Eukaryota; kingdom Metazoa; phylum Chordata; class Actinopteri; order Cypriniformes; family Catostomidae; genus Myxocyprinus; species Myxocyprinus asiaticus. Next base: position 15,329,514 of record NC_059356.1, on the reverse strand, counting down.
AAGCTACCAAAAGATATTGAACACACAGACCCTGGGACAGAGGATTCTCCAATAGAAGTCAAAAGAAAAAGAATGTAAGTTATCTTTATTTTTTTTTTTCTGTGTGAGTATATGTATGATATGCAACCAAAATTAAATAAAGTGCTTCATTAGACCAAAGAACATCCTTTTTCCTGGGGAAGATGAAGTCAAAAATTACTTCTCAAAAGCTAATCAAAGTAAAATGTAGGTTTCTGTAGCTTTTCTGGGTTAAATTTCCTGTAAACAATATAAAAACATTGATATTATATTTGCTTATCTCTCTCTCTGTATATAGATCACAAGAACTACAAGTAATTTATGAAATGTCTATTATATTTGCCTCTCACTCTCTTTCTATACAGATCAGAAAACCTTTCTAGTGTACCGATGATCTTACACACATTGGTTCCTGACTTCCAAGGTGATTTCTTTGCTAAGAAGAAACCAAAGCCAAGGAAAGCGTAAGTTTCAGTTGCTATAAGTTTGTTTTTCTATAATCAGTTTATAAACTGTCAATTAGATTTCTCTCTCTCTCTCGTTTAGTGTGCGGACTAGAAGAACTGCCTAGTGGACAGCAGATTTTTCACTCATCTCTTCCTAACTCTCAAGGGTCTGTCACCACTGGGAAGAATGTCTTGGCAAGACCAAGGAAAACGTATGAATTTGTTAATTTAATAAATTATTCAACCTGTAAAATGTTCTGATATGCTTTGTTCTGCAAACCACTCCAGTCACATTTATTTATTAGAGTGAAATAACTTTAGATAATGTCGATTAGTCTGTCGTTAACTTGCGACTCGATTCACCAAAAAGATTGATTCACTGATTCGTTAAGTGACTGTTTTTGTAAAAGGAGTCTTTAAAAGGAATGTCTACCTGAAAATTACAATTCCCTCATTATTTACTCACGTTCATGCCATCCCAGATGTGTATGCCTTTCTTTAGGTCCATACAATGCAAGTGAATGGTGATGAGAACCTTGAAGGTCCAAAAAGGATATGAAGGCAGCATAAAAGTAATCCATATGACTCCAGTGGTTAAATCCATATCTTCAGAAGCGATATGATAGGTGTGGGTGAGAAACAGATAAATGTTTATGTCCATTTTTACTGTAACTCTACACTTTCACATTCTGGTGTGGAAGTGACTTCCACACATTCAGCCACATACTGGTCAGGGCTGATCAGAGGTGGAGATTTATAGTAAAAAAGGAATTAAATGTTGATCTTTCTCACCCATACCTATCATATCACTTCTGAAGACATGGATTTAACAACTGGAGACATATGGATTACTTTTATGCTGCCTTTATGTACTTTTTAGACCTTCTGAGTTCTGGTCACCATTCACTTGCATTGTATGGACCTACAGAGATTAAATAATCTTCCAAAATTGTTCATTCGTGGTCTGCAGAAGAAAGTAAGTCATACACATCTGGGATGGCATGAGGGTAGAGTTGGGGTACTCAAGTTTGGACTCGGACTGGAGTCCAATTTTTATGGACTTGGACTTGTCACGGACTCGGATACATTTTTACTCGGACTCGAGCCTTTGGGACTCGGGATTTTTTTCCGAGTCCAGCCGAGTCCATGACATTTGAGATGCAATAATTTTTTTTTTTTAATAACAAAACAGAAATTAATGAACACATCTCTGTCTGCATGCAGCTGTATTAGCCCCTGAAATCATAGACGTAACCAGAGTTGTTTCACTGTGGTAAAGCAAACACACACGCACACACATACGCACATGCACAAGCACACTCATCAACCAGTCAAAAAATACACTTGAATGTTACTACACATTCTACTGTATAACATCGACTACCGAGGTGGCTGGCATGACGAAAACATAAAGAAGAGCATGTAGCCAGTGTAATAGAAACTAAACAAGGCAGTTTCACATGACACAGGACCTGACAACTAGTAAAATTGCGTGTGCCGTTTGTGCAGCCAAAACGGTGCTCACATTACGGTTTCATTGTGGTTAAAAACTTAAAATCAAGAACTTCACTGAGTCAAATCACCCACATAATGTCTTTCACAGGATACTAAAAACAGCATATCGAAATAAAAATACGTAAAAATAGTATTAATATTGGATATTAAGTCTTTTTAGGCGTAATGTATCTACACATGTAGGCTTCTGTAGTATCTTGTGTCAGCTTGAACTGGTCCATAATAGCTTGACGAATTAACTGTGTAACTTTTTAATTAGTCGAGGAAAAAAAGCGGTATTGCTAAAGCAGACAGCAACTCTAAACAGATAAACAGCACCTATTTATTATTGACTGACTATATTCAATGCATTGATGAGCTGCTTAAAATACATTCTTTTACAGCATTTGTCCTCCATTTACAACATTCAACCATGCACAATAAAATATTAGGATATTTTGGGCAGTGAAATGTTTTGTTTAGAATTTAATTCTAGACTATAAAATAAATGTATTATTCGATGACAGAGTTTGTGTATGCATCTAAACTTCATGTTACGAGTTGAATTTAGTTGGTTATGACGTTTTTATTTTAAAAGTTTATTTAATTTTTATTGTAAACCACCGGGTAACTTATGCACGTCTTTTTTTTTTAGCCTATTTCTCTGACACTTTTGAAGTACAATTCTGTTAAATTTATGACTCAAAATTATTATTCTCCATGTTTTTGCGGTTAAAGAAGAGCTCAATGAAATTTTCTTTGGTTGGTATTTAAAGATTTCAGACTGATTGCAGACCAACGCAGCAGCCACTCAAGCAAATATCAATTATTATTATTTTTTTAATCTTCTGCAGCAGCTGCTGCAAGACGCACACGGACGCATCAGGGATTTAGGTACACGAGCAGCATGCAGAACTGCCCTGCATTGTGTGGTTTCCTGCAAAATAACTAGAAAATCATGTCCGTGACGTCATGGCCCTAATATTATCAGGGGAATTTTCCAGTATTTTTGGATGTAGCAACTGCTGTCAAATTGTGAGACGTAATTTCTCAGCGAGTGCTAATTACTACTGTGTTGACTCATTTGTATGTACTGTATTTCCCAAATCAGTCAACAGATAGATAAAAAGATTAAGAAAGAAATGTCAGTATAGACTATTATTTCTTTAGATAGGGATAATTTTAAAAACTAAATTAAATTGAATTGACAAATTGAAAATGAAGCAGAAATAAAAACTAAATTAAAATTCAAAATAGTAATAACTGGTTGTAATTACTAACGCAGCTTTCACCTTCTTTAGTTTTGTCTTCATACACCTAAAGCATATGCTTTCATTCTGGAACCACTTTGAAGTCTGTTCAGCAGGATACTAATAATAAAATGTATCCATGAAATGCAACAGAGTTGTTTTTTTTTTACATTTATATTGACAAACAGTTTTTCTTAGTTGTGAAGTTTAAAATAAGCTTAAAATATTGATGTTGAGTGTACTGTTACAATTTTAATTCATATTCCTGAACGGATTAATTTGGACTCGACTCAGACTTGGCCTGGTATGGACTCGGTCTTGAGTTCAGCTCCACCCTTTTTGGACACGGACTCAACTTGGATTGTTTAAAGACTCAGACTTGACTTGGACTCGACTAAGGAGGACTCGAACCCAACACTACATGAGGGTGAGTAAATAATAAGAACGTTTTCATTTTTCTAACTTTCCATTTAAACCATTGACAACGTACTGAGTTGTTCATGACTGAAACAAGTGTAATTATACTTTATTAATATTTGCATGTCTACAAATCTACCAAGAGAATTTAGCAGTGTAAGCATTATAAGAGTTTTTCCTCACAAGTCAAAACAAAGCATATCTTTCATTTTGTGAACTGCCATGCATGACTATACAAAAAAATAAATAAAACAACAACAATATGGCCCAAAAATTAATCGAAATTCAATTACGTCCTGATGTCATTGTAATATCATAAGTTACTTTTACTCATAATTTATCCATCACCTTTCTTTTGTTAAACAAGATTCTGAACTAAAAGAATGACAAGCCGTCTCCTCTCGTTCAGTTGGTCAGCAGATCCTGATCTTTGCTCGTCCTGCACTCGACCCTGCTGAAGCACCCCTTAATAGTATCTATCAATGCCTGTGTTTAATGATTTGTATTTTATTTATTTATTAATTTTGTGTCCTTAGCTGCTTTGAGGAAGAAAAAAAAAATCGTCTGATCTGCAACACCACCGGAGACTGAAGTTAATGTAAAGAGATGGCTTCAGTTTGCCCCCGAAAGAGATTGAGGAAGGAGGAAGCGGTTGAGGAGAAAAGAAGGGCAGGGCACTTTTAACTTACTTGTTTAGGACAATTCTGACTAGACTCTCTCTCTCACGCATGCGCGCGCGCACAGACACACACACACACACACACACACACACACACACAGAGAAACAAATGCAGCTATAAAATAACTACTGTGATCATACAAATGTATTGTTTTTTATTTGTTTTTTGATCCCTTTAATTTGTTAGAATGTGCATGTCTATTGCATTAATGCAAGGCTTTCCTTTTGTCCCCTCTGCAAAATGTATAGCTGTGATAACTGGAAAACATTGAATTAATTGCATACCTGCTGCAGGTGTTCATTTTATTTATTTTAGTTAAATGTAGTTGGTTTATTTTACTTTTAGTTAAGATCACTGTAAATGTTTTGTGTATGTGCACTGAAAAAAAAACACAAAATTAACAAAATTGTAATTTGTCTAAAAGACCAGATTTTTTTTTTTTTTTTATACAAAAAAATAAAACTTTTCATACAATAGATGTTTTGTGGTTTATTCTACATGTATATGATTTTGGGATATTATGGTTGAGAAGAGATTTTGTGCAGAAATTGGGTTAGATAAGGCTTAGGTGTGACTCAGTTATGGGGTTTCTGGTTAAAGGCTGGTGTTGATATGGTATACATAAGGCTGAGATTCGGTACTAATATTATACATGTTCTGGCCCAGTGCAGGGCTGGTTATGAGCTGCTGATCGGCTGAGATTTGGGCCAGTTATGGCCCATGTGTGGCCCTTGTCTGAAAATCCAGATCTGGGCCACCAGAGGGCTGTAATTCATTGCTTTATGTGGGCCGTGGGAAAACAGATTATGTGGTCCGGAGCTGGGCCAGACAAAAATTGCTATGTAGCTTGGTATTATTAAAAATTACCATATGAGGACAATTTTTAAGAAAATGATTTGCTCTTCAATATATATATATATACACTGGTGGCCAAAAGTTTGGAACAATGTACAGATTTTGCTCTTATGAAAAGAAATTGGTCATTTTATTCACCAAAAGGGCATTCAGCTGTTCACAATGTATAGTCAGGACATTAATAACTTGGAAAAATTACTATTACAATTTAAAAAAAAAAAAAAAAAAAAATCAGAACTTCTTAAACTACTTCAAAGACTTCTCATAAAAAAATCCTCCCCTTAATCTTCTCTTTATTGTTGTGCATGAAACTGGTGTTGATCAGGTAGAATTCAATGAAGCTGTCAGCTGAGGACATGTGAGGCGTCTATTTCTCAAACTAGCGACTCTGATGTACTTATCCTCTTGTTTAGTTGTACATCTGGACTTCCACATCTCTTTCTGTCCTTGTTAGAGTTAGTTGTCCTTTGTCTTTGAAGACTGTAATGTTCACCTTTGTATGAAATCTTCAGTTTTTTGGCAATATCAAGCATTGTATAGCCTTCATTCCTCAAAACAATGATTGACTGACGAGTTTTTAGAGAAAGCTATTTCCTTTTTTTTGTGCCATTTTTAGGCCTAATCTTGACCTTAAGACATGCCAGTCTCTTGCATACTGTGGCAACTCAAAAACAAACACAAAGACAATGTTAAGATTCATTTAACAAACCAAATAGCTTTCAACTGTGTTTGATATAATGGCAAGTGATTTTCTAGTACCAAATTAGCAATTTAGTGTGATTACTCAAGGATAAGGTGTTGGAGTGATATCTGCTGGAAATGGTGCCTGTCTAGATTTGATCAAAAATGACTTTTTCAAATAATGATGGTGCTGTTTTTTACATCAGTAATGTCCTGACTATACTTTGTGATCAGTTAAATGCTACTTTGGTGAATTAAATTACCAATTTCCTTATAGCAAAAATAGCAAAATCTGTACATTATTCCAATTTTTAGCCGCCTGTGTATGTATGTATGTTTGTGTATAATATATATATATATATATATATATATATATATATATATATATATATATATATATATATATTTATATATTTATATACACATACATATACACATCATTTCATTTTCATACTTTTCTAATGAGCAAATAATTACTGAGTGCACCTGTTAAAGTCTTAGGGTGTTTTTGGTGAATTTAAATTAGTGCAAGAAGTCAGACTTTGCAAATATGCAAATTGCCCGGTAATCATTGGCTGATGCTTCAAAAGGTCAACGACAACGGGGCCAAAGTTGAAATAGTTTTAATTTAATGGTGTGTTCTCATAGATTCTTTTATACTAAGATACCAACCTCTGCGACTCTACCATAGAAGACAGCATAACGGTCAGCTAGCTTGTTATGACAGTAAAGGCCCAAACATACTCTACGCGAGTACATGAACACAGATGCACCTTGCTACACAAACTCAATTTCATGCGTCGTTGCATTGTGAAATGTGTCAGCGCTCAATTCATAACCCAAAGCAAGTACACGCTGCATTCTCAGCATTGCCACAAGGGGGCGCTAGAGCGGATTTTCTTCTTTCAATCAACAACAGTCATGGCGGACTCAGGCAGCAATTTGAGTTTAATATTTTCAATATATATATGTATACAACTTTTCGTCCCCAGTCCATTCAAACGAACTTGTTTTTTCTCCGTGTCTCTTCCCACTCCTCATTATCGACTCATCTAACACATCTGGTTTCGTGGTCACAGCTAAAAAATCTATTGCCCCCTTGTGGTCTGAGGTTTGTAACCGCCAGAGCAATGCAAGTGCGCACGTAATGTATGTACAACTGGACCATGCGATGGCCAAGCGCTCACGTTTGCTTTTGTGTACTTGTGTGAAGTATGTTTCAGCCTTAAGTCACTGTTTGCGGATGCCATACAAATGAATGGAAAGAACTGACACATACTTGTTGCTAAATTGTCCGCGTCTTCTCTTAAAAGCAGCAATTTTATCATAGTAAACCCCACACATAGTTTACTCCAAAAGAATTTAGTGTAAAACATGTTGAAGATTAGCGGACAGGTGGTCAGTTCATTAAGTGATTAGCTGTTTCCTCACAAAAACAGTTTATTCAGTGTACTGAAGCCCTCCATAGACATCCATTAAAAAAGAACTGCCTCTTGTCTCCTCGCCAGTGTACCGCATCGTTACACTTTGTTTTGCCAACCTTGAAGGCTCGCCCTTGGTACAAGGATTCTGGAGTTACAACACTTGACGGAAGCACACCGCTGCGTGGGGGGCAACGCTCAAGCTGACTCTTCACTCAACACAAGCATCAGTGATGTTGTCCTTCCAATTCATTCCAAAGGTGCAACGGGTGTTCAGTGGGGTTCAGATCTGGGCTTTGTGCAGGCCAGTCAAGTTCTTCCATGCCAGATTCAGTAAACCATTTCTTTATGGATCTTGCTTTGTGCACAAGGGCATTGTCATACTGGAATAGAAAAGGGCCCTCTGCAAACTCTTACAATAATTTTGAAAGCATACAATTTTCTAGAATGTCATTGTATTCAGTAGAATAAAAGGTTACGTTGAGTAGAATTTTTGAAGAATGTTTACGCTGCTTTTTTTCCCCCATACAATGAAAGTAAATAGTGACTGAAGCTGTCAGTCCCTAACATTCTGCCTAACACCTCCTTTTTGTGTTCCATGGATGAAAACCATTATTGTTTAGGAACAATGTGAGAGGAAGTAAATGACAACAGAGAGTTCATTTTTGGCTATCCCTTTGTCATTTGACCATGTTGTTTTTTTGCCAAAAAGTTTGTCCTGGTCATTTTCCCACAACATCTGTTCTGCCATAGAATATAAATTATAATCCCTTTATTCACAGCTCCCATTAACACAAACAGAACAGTAGCCTTCCTATAGATACATAGCTCTTATGTGAAGGCTTTTGGCAGGTTTAGAGTTTTGTGTGACATTGCCTGGCCTTGCTGGGCCTCTCCAGGCTGCTTGAGTATGCAGGAGAGCCAGTGCTGATTGATGACTCAGCTGTGGGAGTGGAAATCTATCCCCAGGCTGCAGCCGTGGCCCAGTGATGGATGGCCCCTCTGAGTTGTATACTGGCCCAATGGGTCACGGGCCACTCCAAGCCCAGAAGGGCTGGTGTATTGTTGGCGGAGATGGAAACAAATATGGCATCCAAAGAAAGAAGAGTATGTGGTCACTGACAATGGTTATGCTGAGACAGAGGCACACTTTCTCATTTACTCTAATTAATAGAGTAAAATGGAGAAATCACCTCAGTATGGATAAAAGATGCAATAAAAGTGAATAGTGAATGAGGCTAACTTTCTACCTGTTTCTTTTTTTTTTTTTTGTTTTTTTTTTTTTGCAGTCACTGCTTTTGTTTTATACATCAATGCTATGGCAATATTGTATATAAACCAATCATGCCTACACAGAAGCATGCTGCTTATTCATGCTCTGTGAAACAAAATCTGTGCTTTCTTTCCATGAGCAGTTGTTAAATGGATTGTTGATGTTGCTCTTACAATGTAATATTTTTGACCCTGCCCTGGTTCACATGCTTGAATAAGCACAACAGTGTATGACTCCTCTTGTAAGATTAGTCACTCTTGTCCATGGGTATGTTTGTAATATCCCAGATTGTCTCTTTAGACTGCAAGACTGTTGTGTGCTTAAGTAGGGAGGTAAATGAAGCAGGAATGGAGCTGGATCCAGCCGGTTATCCTGAGGTCAGAAACGTCTGGATCCAGCTCCATTCCTGCTTCGTGTTGAACTCCGCTACTACGTGTCTCTGAGTGATGACGACTAAATGCAGCAGGTGCCAGCCTAACATCACTTCAGTCTATTACGATGGACTTCAGAGGATGAACTGATGCCAACTCCAACCATAAGACATGGGATACATCATATGCCATTGCCTGAACCTTGGACTTAGGATAGACCTCACCGAAATTACCAACCGGTTGAACTGCGATGCACCTCACTGATCTCTGCCTGCATCACCTTGGTCTAACGATGGACTACACATTTATAATGGAATACATAGACTATTAATTAATTGCCAACAAAAACCCTTCATCAGCCCACTAACAAAGGACAATGCATCGATGTGAACTTCTGCAGTTAATCCAAGATGAACTTCAAAGACATTAGTCATTAATCTTACAGTTCTTACAAAATCTTTGTTTAAACACTGAGCCTTAACACGTACTTAGTTTAATAATTTTAAACCATGACTTGCACTATACATAATTAAGTAATATGGCGCCGAGTATGGTTGCTGTGTTGCGAGCTCCGACACAACATTGTAGTGTTTTGTTTGTTTTGTTTACAATTCTTATGTTGTTTTGTCTTGGATGTTGTCTGCCTTATTGTCTACGACAGACAAACAATTTTGGACATTGGTTCTGCAATTACACACCGTAAACCGGACTTCAAATTCCTCAATGCCGACCCGCTGTTTACAAACACACCAGCGGAGCCCTTTGTCTGGGCAGCCGGCCGTGAAAACGCAAAAGGAAAAGGGGAAACAGAGCCGGCGTTCTCATCAGAGTAAGACGTCGTGCAAATCGACCCCGCTACCCAGTATTCTACTGGCAAATGTTCAGTCTCTGGACAACAAGCTCTGCGAGCTGAAAGCGCGGATCTCTTTCCAACGAGAGACGAGGGACTGCTGCATTATCTGCCTTACAGAAAATTGGATGTCTGCTGAGATTCCAGACTCAGCCATTGAACCCGCGGGGTTCTCTGTGCACCGAGCGGACAGAGCAAAAGACCTCTCAGGTAAAAGTAGAGGTGGTGGTGTATGTTTTATGATCAACAAATCCTGGTGTGATCAGAGGAACATACATTCTATCAAGTCTTTCTGCCCTCCTGATCTGGAATTTCTCATGCTTCTGTGTCGACCATTCTGGCTACCGAGGGAATTCACAACGGTCATTATCACTGCTGTGTACATCCCGCCACAAGCCGACACAGACCGGGCACTCAAGGAACTGTACGGGATTATAAGCAAGCAGGAAACCACGCACCCTGAGGCCGCATTCATTGTGACTGGGGATTTTTAATAAAGCCAGTTTCAAATCAGTCGCACCAAAATACCACCAACACATTAGTTTTAACACACGAGGGAACTGGGTTTTGGACCATTGCTACTCTCCCTTCCGGGACGGCTACAAATCCCTCCCCGGAATATCCGCAAAGCCGCGGGTCCAGACGGCATTCTGGGCCGCGTCATCAGAGTGTGCGCGAACCAACTGGCTGGTGTTTTTACAGACATTTTCAACCTTTCCCTCTCTTTGTCTGTAGTTCCCACATGCTTTAAAACGTCCACCATTGTGCCTGTTCCAAAGCAATCCAAAATCACTTGCTTAAATGACTGGTGTCCTGTTGCTCAGACCCCCATCATCAGCATATGCTTTGAGAGACTAATCAGAGATTACATCTGCTCTGTGCTGCCTCCATCACTAGACCCATTGCAATTTGCATACCGCAACAACCGCTCCACTGATGATGCCATAGCATCTACAATACACACTGCTCTCTCCTACCTGGAAAAAAGAACACTTATGTGAGAATGTTGTTTGTAGACTACAGCTCAGCATTCAACACCATAGTGCCCTCCAAGCTTGATGAGAAACTGCAGGCTCTGGGCTTATACAGCTCGCTGTGCAGATGGATCCTGGACTTCCTGTCAAGCAGACGCCAGGTGGTTAGAATGGGCAGCAACATCTCCTCATCACTGACCCTCAACACTATAGCCCCACAGGGCTGTGTTCTCAGCCCACTCCTGTATTCCCTGTACACACATGACTGTGTGGCAACACACAGCTCCAATGCCATCATTAAGTTTGCTGATGATACGACGGTGGTAGGTCTGATCACTGACAATGATGAAACAGCCTACAGAGAGGAGGTGCACACTCTGACACACTGGTGTCAGGAGCACAACCTCTCCCTCAACATCAGTAAGACAAAGGAGCTTGTTGTGGACTTCAGGAGAAGAGATAGAGAACACAGTCCCATCACCATCAATGGAACACCAGTGGAGCTTCAAGTTCCTGAGTGTCCACATCACTGAGTAACTCACATGGTCCATCCACGCTGAGGCCGTTGTGAAGAAGGCTCATCAGCGCCTCTTCTTCCTGAGACGGCTGAGGAAGTTTGGAATGAACCGCCACATCCTCACATGGTTCTACACCTGCACTGTAGAGAACATCCTGACTGGCTGCATCTCCACCTGTTACGGCAATAGCACCGCCCACATCCGCAAAGCACTGCAAAGGGTGGTGCAAACTGCCAGACACATCATTGGAGGTGAGCTTCCCACCCTCCAGGACATATATACCAGGCGGTGTGTGAAAAAAGCTCAGAGGATCATCAGAGACTCCAGCCACCCGGGCCATGGGCTGTTCTCACTGCTACCATCAGCAGGCGGTATCGCAGCATCAGGACCCGCACCAGCCGAATTCATGATAGCTTCTTCCCCCAAGCAATCAGACATTTGAACTCTTGATCTCCCACGATCAAATAGATTAGCACTGCACTTTATTACTCTTACTCTTATATCTCACACCGGACTGTCATAAATTATATTATTATTATATTATATTATATTCTCTCTTAACAACACACTGGCAACTTACTATCAACCGACAGCCTGAATGTCAATACAGTACATTACAACCTACTGTACATTTTATATATACTATATATACTTTTTAATTGTATAATGTGTATTCTGTATTGTGTGTATTGTATACTGTACATTGTATGTTATTATTTGTATATTGTGTTATGTGTAATTATGTGTATATTAGATTTTAAATTGTGTTGTAAATCTGATGTTTATTGTAAACTGGTATATGTCCCATCACTGTCACAACTACTATGTTGCTCGGAACTGCATCCAAGAATTTCACACACTATTGCACTTGTGTATATGGTTGTGTGACAATAAAAGTGATTTGATTTGATTTTGATTTTATATTCATGATGTTATCCAGAGGGGAACTGGCCCCACACATGAGCCTGGTTTCTCCCAAGGTTATTTTTCTCCATTAACCAACATCTTATGGAGTTTTATGTTACTTTCCACAGTCATCTTCAGCTTGCTAACTGGGTTTCTAAATACAATTATTATTTAATTGCTTATTTTTAAACACAATTCACAATCGTATTTTATCAAACTGCACAATGATGATTCTAAGACATTATAGATATTACAGTTTCATTTTCTGTAAATGCATGATTTTCTGTAAAGCTGCTTTGAAACGGTGTCTTGTGAAAGGCGCTATACAAATAAAAATGACTTGACAACTTAAACAGCTGCAAGACAGTACCTCTTTAGCAATAATAATGATTCAAATGTCATTTCTTAATGAATCAGTTTGCCTAGAACCCACTGTGACAAGGAGGAGGGCGGGGCCGGGCCGTGAGTCCGCACGGCTGGCCCCAAATCGGGCTAATCAGCCGAGGAGAGGGATAAAGCTGAGCCGGATGCGGCAGTTGGAGAGAGAGAGAGCCACATGCAGCTATCATGTGTGTGTGTGTTTATGTTTGTGTCTTTTTGTTTAAATTAAATATTACTTTGACTGTTCAGCCGGTTCCCGCCTCCTCCTTACCCATTTTATACCATTATTACATTGGTGCCGAAGCCCTGGAAGGAGGAGGGATGCGCTGTTGTGGAGTCTTCATCACTGCCGTCCGCCCAAAGGAGCAGCCGCGGCCATCCACGAGGGGAGGAGGGGCTCGCTACCGGCCGCCCGAACGCAGAGGGGCGTTCCATCCGCCAGGGGTAGGAGGAATCACTTCGGTCCGCCCAGGGAAGAGCGGCTGTCGTCTGCCAGAGGGTGGAGGAGTGGTCGAGGATCGGGCGACGGCGTGTCGGGGAACTGGTGAGCATTTTTTTTCTCTCTCCTCTCTCTCTCACTGTCACTCCGCCTCACACTTTCCCTCTCCCCTTTTCCCTCCCCTTGTCTCTCTCCCAGGTCTCGAAAGGCGGGGAAAGTCTGCCGGCAGGCACGGCTGGAAGGGCAACCCCCCACCCGGAAAGGAGGGGGGGATGTACGTCATGCTAGGGATTCCCCGGCCTGAGGCAAAGGAGGGAGGAGTGTGACGAGGAGGAGGGCGGTGCCAGGCTGTGAGTCTGCACGGCCGGCCCCCAATCAGGCTAATCAGCTGAGGAGAGGGTTAAGGCCGAGCCGGATGCGGCAGTTGGAGAGAGAGAGGGCCAAATGCAGCTGCCGTGTGTGTGTTTGTTTGTGTCTTTTTGTTTAAATTAAATATTTCTTTGACTGTTCAGCTGGTTCCTGCCTCCTCCTTGCCCATTTTAAACCCTGTTACATTTGCATCCCTACTCCTTCCTGGGTTTCGGAACCAATGTAACAAGGATACATTGGCAGAAATCTTTCTTGGTCTACCTGACCTTGGCTTGGTATCAAGAGATCCCCGAATTTTCCACCTCTTAATAAGTGATTGAACTGTACTGACTGGCATTTTCAAGGCTTTGGATATCTTTTTATATCCATTTCCATCTTTATAAAGTTCCATTACCTTGTTATGCAGGTCGCAGGGTATGTAAACTTTTGATCAGGGCCATTTTGATGATTTATGTTATTATGATTTAAAAAGGAGCCAGACAACTATATGATAATAAATGGCTTCATATGATCACTATCCTTAAATAAAAGACAGGTTTTTTTTGCATGATCAGTCATTATTTTCAAAATCAATGCCAAAATTTCACAATTTCTGCCAGGGTATGCAAACTTTTGAGCACAACTGTATTCCTCCAGGGGATGGTTCCCCTGTCGTAGGCGGAGGAGTTAAACTGCTGGGTTCATATTTGTCGGTTAGGTATTTCTGTAACGATGGCTGGCGCTGGCAATGACGAAGACGATGAAGATGTGATAAAGATGAACCCAAGTGCAATTTATTTACATAAGTGATATCCAAAACCCTAACTATAAACGTGAACTAAACAAAATATAAACAACTAACATGAACATAAACTTGACCTGACTTGAACTTAGCATGACCCGTTACCAAACAAACAATACCTAACAAAGGACAATGGAAAACATGAGGGCTTAAATACTTGGACTTGGGAGAACATAAACCAGTGAACAAACAGAACTCTAAACAAGATAATCAAACAATAAACCAATGAAAACAAGACACGAACATGGAGGGAAAACAGGACATCACATGACTAGGGAACACATGACATGAAACAGGAACTAGAATGCAAAATAAAAGACATGATATACATGAACACACACATTAAACATTACAGTCTGTGATTTGATCAGCCAGCTGTTGCAGCGCGGCATTGAAACACGCATTTGGCGCGATGTAACCACTCACCAGAATAAACAAGGAAAACTCCCGCGGCAAGTAGAACGTCTTACAGTTAATAAAGAGCACTTCCAAATTAGGACAGCACATCCTCTTTAACGTTGTTACATCTGTACACCAACTTTCACTGATGTAAAAGCATGTTCCACCGCCTCTCGTTTTCCCCGTTAACTCCGCGATCCAACGCGCTGTCCGGAATGGCTTCACTCAGCCAGGTTTCTGTGAAGCACAAGGCAGCAGAGGTTGAAAAGTCCTTGTTTGTGCAGGTGAGGAGATGTAGTTCATCCGTTTTGTTAGGAAGAGAGCGGAGATTCGCAAGATGAATATTCAGCAGCGTTGTTTGAAAGCCGTGCCTATGGAGCTTGACCAGCATGCCTGCTTGTCTCCCTCACCTGCGTCCCTTGAATAACACAGCTGCGCCTCCAACTAAAATGTCCAGCAAAACATCTGAATATTCAAAAACCAGGAAAAGATTGTCTGGTATATGCTGGTAAAACTGACTGGAAAAAGATTACTAAACACAGGACAAACAAACAAAAACAACAAAACAATAGGAGCGCTCCACACTGAGGCGGCCATCCGCAGCGCCATCATGATGTATAATCATGATGTTATATGTTGTATGTTGCTTCTCAAGTAAATGATTCTTGTTTTAAGGATTTTTAGACAATTTTAAATGGAAAACAAGACAAAAACACTTGATGATAATAGGATTTTCTTTTTTTGCAATGAATTAGTTTACTGAATTAAACAAGTATTAAAAAAAGAATTTTTTTCCTTTAATTCAGTGAATGTCATTTAAAGGTATTTTTAAAAGATGATTTTGTCCTCTTTATTGTTAGTAAGCATGTTTAATACAACTTTTTAAATCGGGCACAAGCTGAATAGTCGGTTAAGAGCTAATGATTAATCGTTGCAATAATCACTCGAATAGTCGAATAATCGTTCTAATAATCATTAGATTAGTCAATTATCAAAATAATTGTTAGTTGCTGTAGCAAATTAGCTTAAAAGGGAATTATTTATAATTAATTATAACTGGTTATAATTAATAATAAATATTTAGATTAGATCTTAGAATTAACTGTAGCAGAATCGATATTACAATTACTTGATCTGTCCGTCCAGCGAGCAGACAATATAATTATTTATCAATTCTAGGAAGATTACTTTCCTGGCCAAGGAAAATAGCCTTCCTACTTATACAGTGCTAGCAGTAGTTTAGCATGTAGCAAGGAGCAACATTCAGTGACTTTGAATTATGAGCGGAACACAGAGACAATCAATCGTGAATATAAGGGATTTAATAAATGAAACTATAACTAACATACAAACAAACTAAGCAAAACATACATATATAGAATGAAGGAATAGTAAGAAAAAGAGAGAGAGAAGAGCACAGAATGGCAATATTTCACGTCAGTTAACCACAACCTATATGAGAATCATCAGAGGCACAATTCACCTTAAAAGGGGTTCAAACTTAAACGCGCATCTAATCAGTTGTAAATGGTTACTTGCATTGGTTTGTTGCTGAATAAGAGTCTTGATGCGGTAGACAAGGTTCTCGATGATTTCTTTAGGAGTGAGTTGAAGAAGTCCACAGGAAATCCACAAAGTTACTTGAAGGTAAACACTGCCAGAAGGTTAAACTCAAGAGAGAGTTTTGGAGTGGGTTGGTCTCAAGAAGAAGAGTTTTGAGCGATGATTTCTTTGCGCTCTGGAGTTTTGATAGTTCATTGCCGCACCCATTTTGTGGGTGGAGTGGCCAATCAGAGGCATGCATTTTGAGCGGGAGAAACATCCTTTGTCTCCGTTTATGGCCCATTCGCATTTTATTGCTGATCTGGACCGCTAGTGCAGCTTTTAATTCAAAACATAGTAAGAATTGTTCGATGCATTTCACGATCACATGGTGTACATTATTGTGTGAGAAATAAAGGGAAGATCATTTTGATACCAAGAAGGTAACCTCCAGACGATATTAAAGCAGAGATACACTCATACACTTGAATATAGGCATTTAACGTCTAACTAATACAAGTAAAGGGTTTTAACTAAGTTAATATAATAGGGGAATATACATACAACACATGCATATAGCAGATACATTTATAACTGCTTACTATGGCCTAAAATAGAGAAAATGTCTTTAGGTGTGTGTGTGACGTGTATTGGAATTACTGGAGACAGACAACTGCTCTGGTGCCTGGCACGGGGGGAGTCACCCTCCTCTCTGTGGAATGTGTTTGAAGCTTGATGGAGACACTTCAGAGGAGACCTGTTTTAGCATCCTTTTGATAGTGATAAAGACCATCTGCAATTTAGCACCCATATAAATGTAAACGTGGAGACCAGGTCAGTAATTTATATGCAAATGTCAAAAGGCTAAAAGGTTTTTTTCAAACAAAGTGTAATTAGCCATCACTGATCTTACACAGACGTTACAGACTCCCCCTTTTTGTCTGAAGATGCTCTGAATTGAGACATCATCAGACATCAGTGGATCATGATGGTTAATTGGCAGGTGGGTGGTGAAGGCCGGATGGCAGGTGGATCCTGATGGTTAGATGGCAGGTGGATCATGAAGGTTAAAAGGCAGCAGTGCACCTGTTCATGGACCTTTGCACCCCGTTGACTCTGTTAAACAGGACAAAGGCAAGGCTGAGTGTCAGGGTGTACCCAATTGCTGTGGCGAGGCTCGGCGCCCTCTAGGGCAAGTTCTGAACTCTGATTAGTGACAGGATAGATTGTGGGGGGTTTTCCCATCTTTTCAGAAGCAGTTCTTTGTTTGGCATAGGCCTTATGGCTTAAGTCTCGCAGCTGTTGGGTGGACATAGTCCGTGGGCAAGCCAGAACCCCCAAATGGTGACTCACTGTTGGGTGCAGGTTCCGGAGGAACAGAGTTTTGAAATTGAATTCTTCTTCCATTCCTGGCTCATTCCGTGCTCCGAAGTATGCTTGTCTGAGCCTGTTGTAGAAAGACTGCGTGGTTTCCTGTCTGCCCTGTTTAAGGTCCATGGCCGTAATCAGCCCTTGCTCTGATTCTGGGTCAGAGAATTCTTTAATCAAAGCCTGCTGCAGTTGTTGGTAATCCACTTTGACTGTTTCTGGCTGTCAGTCTAGAAAGCTCCGGACTTCACGGCTGGCGGTGATTCTGAGCAGGTACAGTCTGTCTCGTGTGGTAACATTGGCAACAGTTTGCAAGTGAAAATCAATGTCTTTTAAATAGTCGTGCACATCGTGGCCTCCTGCAGGGCTTGGAGTGAAAGTGGGAATGTTTCTAGCCAGCTTATCCAATTCTTTAGGTGACACACCGTGACTGGAAGACAGCCTTTGGAAAGGCTCCCACCCCCTTTCTGCTGCTGGGGGTTCTGGGATGCTGGCAGGTGATGTCTTGAGCAGTGGGCTCTCTTGTCTAGGAGGTATCAGTCTACTGGTTAGGGGAAATTCTGTGGTGTGCATTTCCCTTTCAGAGTCACTTTGCAGTCTATATGAATGTTTAAGCTCTCGGTGCACTGTGTCAAGTTCTTCTTTCAAACAGTCTCTTTGTTGGGCCAGGGCACTGACTTCAGCCCGGGCACTTTGCAGGTGGTCCTCACAGGCCTTGGCCCTGGCTTCTCTTTCTTTAAGTTCAGTCTCTGCTCTCCTCAGGAGAGCCTCAGCTTGCTGGAGTTTTTTACTCAGCTCCTCTCTGGTGTCCTTTTCGTCCGCTGTCCTGTGCTCGTGCTGAGTCTCCGAGGTTAGCTGGTCCAGTTGACTCTGAGCGCGCATCCAGTTTCTCTGAGCTTCCTCAGCCTGGAGCTTCAGCGCTGCTGCTTCCTGTTCCTGGCGGGAGATGCTTGCTTCACTCAGCTTTGCCTGGCCGAGGAGGTTATGGGCCAGTGACCCGACGATCTTGGCCAGCTCTTTGTGGCTGTAGTCCTGTGTCGGATCGTGGGCCATCAAGGTGCTCAGGTTGTCGTCGGGCTGTTCCCGGCTCATGTTCTGCAGGTCCCCGCCGGCTTCAGGAATAAGGGTGCTAGTCAGGGCACTCAGCCAGGTCTCTAGTCGATCCCAGTGGGCATCAGGGCTGGATGATCAAGACATGTTGGCTCACTGGTGAAGAGAGAGAGGGAGAGAGAGAGGGAGAGAGGGGGAGGGACAGCACACAGGCCAATGCAAGTTCTTATAGCGTTAGCAGGCTACAATTATAGTAATTTTTATGTTCTATGCTCGGTCTGTTTGATGGATACAAACAGTTAACGGAGGGTAGACTTGGCACCTGTTATCTCAGCCGTGAATGGCAAGGTGAGTCTAATTGTTGTGGGGCACCGGAAAGGATCTAACAAAAGATTGTTGACGGCGTGATCATCTAAAGACTTTGGCAGCTTGGGTCGTCAATCTATTACTCGGCTTTCTCTGATGATTCTCAAAGGTTAGGTCTCTTAAAGGTTGAGGAAAAACCTGATTTTGGGGTCTCGCTAGTTGGAAGGGTCAGTATTCTATGGGTTAGGCTTAGTGATGGATCGAGGTGATCCAGTCGGGATCCCGTGGCAGCTCACTGTGATCCGCCGTGGGGGCCACCGTCGCTTCACCAACTAAGCACTAGAGGGAGTGTTACCTATAGGTGCACACAAATGGCTAGAATACAGAGATTAATTTTACATTTAAATTCAAACACTGTTTGAACTAAATTTTAAAGTGGGTGGCTAAGGCAAGAGAGAAAGAGGCCTGTATAATACAGAATGATAACAATAATTAAAAAAAATTTAAAAAAATAAAAAATTAAAAAAATTAAAAATTTAAAAAAATTACAAGAAATTAAAAAAAAAAAACATTTTTTTAAATAAAAACATTATTTTTTAAAATAAAATAAAAAAAAATAAAATTTAAAAATCAAAATAAGAAAATAAAAGGAGAAGAATAAAAGTTATGATAATAAAATAAATTAAAACAAACCAAGGAAGAATTGGAATAAGTTTTTCAAATGCAATGACAGGGCTAACCAAGGAAAACCAACCTACTGAGAATGGCCACAAGGTGGCGTGGGTGAGCCACCCAAGGTTCAGAGGAAAACAAAAGAGTAGAGATGAAATTTGAGAAGTGCTAGACACTTAACTAAACTGCCCTCTAGTGTTAATCAAAGGTACTGTGATTAAATCTGAGCACGTCTAGTGTGATTGCTCTCGCTCTAGCGGCTGATTTACTGCAACGATCACAAGTACAATGCAATTTGATCCGAACCGAATTTTAGTTTGTGCAAATTAACTGCACAAAGGTGTGTGGCAGGGTTTCTTCGCTGCCTGTTACACAATAACAATTATAATAACAGGATTTCTTCGCTGTTATTACACAAGTTATCAATTATGAACGAACAGGATTTCTTCGCTGTTGTTACACAAGTTATCAATTATGAACGACAGGATTTCTTCGCTGTTATTACACAAGTTATCAATTATGAACGACAGGATTTCTTCGCTGTTATTACACAAGTTATCAATTATGAACGACAGGATTTCTTCGCTGTTATTACACAAGTTATCAATTATAACAGGATTTCTTCGCTGTTATTACACAAATTATCAATTATGAACGAACAGGATTTCTTCGCTGTTATTACACAAGTTATCAATTATAACAGGATTTCTTCGCTGTTATTACACAAATTATCAATTATGAACGACAGGATTTCTTCGCTGTTATTACACAAGTTATCAATTATAACAGGATTTCTTCGCTGTTATTACACAAATTATCAATTATGAACGACAGGATTTCTTCGCTGCTGTTACACAAATGATCAATTATAACAGGATTTCTTCGCTGTTATTACACAAATTATCAATTATGAACGACAGGATTTCTTCGCTGTTGTTACACAAATTATCATTTGATCAAGGTTTTTAAAACTCTCATTTACATACCAATTAGATATGATTAGATTTGAATTAGGCACCCATTCGTACGTTAATGGTTAACCCCAGAGAGTCACGATCATCTAGTTGAATGAAATTTGCAACACAAATAACTTCAGTCTAGCGATACAATCACCTAAGGCCTTTAAAAGATGATAAGAGGAGCATCACTCAAATCCATCTTTATCGCAATGAAGGAAGTTTTCTTCGTTCCAACAGGCGATTTTGATAATATTAAAATGTACTGCAAAGAGGTTTCTTCGTCTTTACAGAACGATTTTAATATTAGGAACTGCAGTTTACTTTTACAATTACAATTAACAGTGACTAAATGTTAGACAAATAGAGGCTGTTAAAAATACAGTACTGGAGGTGGCTTTAACCATCCGATCAAAAGAGTGAGTCCGCGTTGCGGCTTGTCTCACTCTGAGCGCGCATAATACAAAAACACAAATAAATTGATACTGAGTTTTCTCACAGACAAAGTTTGAATGTGCCCGCGGTTCTCCACCATTAATATATGTAGCAAATTAGCTTAAAAGGGAATTATTTATAATTAATTATAACTGGTTATAATTAATAATAAATATTTAGATTAGATCTTAGAATTAACTGTAGCAGAATCGATATTACAATTACTTGATCTGTCCGTCCAGCGAGCAGACAATATAATTATTTATCAATTCTAGGAAGATTACTTTCCTGGCCAAGGAAAATAGCCTTCCTACTTATACAGTGCTAGCAGTAGTTTAGCATGTAGCAAGGAGCAACATTCAGTGACTTTGAATTATGAGCGGAACACAGAGACAATCAATCGTGAATATAAGGGATTTAATAAATGAAACTATAACTAACATACAAACAAACTAAGCAAAACATACATATATAGAATGAAGGAATAGTAAGAAAAAGAGAGAGAGAAGAGCACAGAATGGCAATATTTCACGTCAGTTAACCACAACCTATATGAGAATCATCAGAGGCACAATTCACCTTAAAAGGGGTTCAAACTTAAACGCGCATCTAATCAGTTGTAAATGGTTACTTGCATTGGTTTGTTGCTGAATAAGAGTCTTGATGCGGTAGACAAGGTTCTCGATGATTTCTTTAGGAGTGAGTTGAAGAAGTCCACAGGAAATCCACAAAGTTACTTGAAGGTAAACACTGCCAGAAGGTTAAACTCAAGAGAGAGTTTTGGAGTGGGTTGGTCTCAAGAAGAAGAGTTTTGAGCGATGATTTCTTTGCGCTCTGGAGTTTTGATAGTTCATTGCCGCACCCATTTTGTGGGTGGAGTGGCCAATCAGAGGCATGCATTTTGAGCGGGAGAAACATCCTTTGTCTCCGTTTATGGCCCATTCGCATTTTATTGCTGATCTGGACCGCTAGTGCAGCTTTTAATTCAAAACATAGTAAGAATTGTTCGATGCACTTCACGATCACATGGTGTACATTATTGTGTGAGAAATAAAGGGAAGATCATTTTGATACCAAGAAGGTAACCTCCAGACGATATTAAAGCAGAGATACACTCATACACTTGAATATAGGCATTTAACATCTAACTAATACAAGTAAAGGGTTTTAACTAAGTTAATATAATAGGGGAATATACATACAACACATGCATATAGCAGATACATTTATAACTGCTTACTATGGCCTAAAATAGAGAAAATGTCTTTAGGTGTGTGTGTGACGTGTATTGGAATTACTGGAGACAGACAACTGCTCTGGTGCCTGGCACGGGGGTCACCCCCCTTTCTGTGGAATGTGTTTGAAGCTTGATGGAGACACTCCAGAGGAGACCTGTTTTAGCATCCTTTTGATAGTGATAAAGACCATCTGCAATTTAGCACCCATATAAATGTAAACGCGGAGGCCAGGTCAGTAATTTATATGCAAATGTCAAAAGGCTAAAAGGGTTTTTTTTTAAACAAAGTGTAATTAGCCATCACTGATCTTACACAGACATTACATCCCCATGAAAGATTATGTTATCTCATAAAACTGTAAACATGTAAAATGTTATTTATTGGAATCATTTCTTAAAATTATGGGGGTTTCTGTCAAATGAGACCTTATTTTAGAGATTTTATGCAAATACATGTACATTTCAGGCGATGAACGGGTTAAACCATAATGCATAAACTGGCTATCAACTGTGATTAAAGTTGTGATCATTTGATCCAACCAGTATTGCTTTGTTTTGCATTTCTTAGATGAATACTGCTGAGGATGAGTTTAGCCGAAGTCTTCACATTAAAAGATGAGGATAGAATGCGAGAAAAACGACCCTAACATGTCTGTGCTCTAGGATAAGATGTAGAGAACTGCAAGAGAGCGAGATATCGTTATAAAAGAAAGAGGCACTCACGAAATACTGACTCAGTGCCCTGCCTTGAGATTACCAGCAATAGTGAGATAACGACAAATTTTAATATAATATAAGAGCAATAACAATATACTTAATGCTCATTCAAATATGATCTTGTGTCCAATGAAATCTAATAATCTATTAAGGTGATTTTTTTGTTAAAAACAGATTTTTTCAGAAATGAAAAGAAAATATAATATTGACGTGGACAGAAGAATTCTGACAGCATTTGGGACCAGTGTGGAAAAATACTGGCTGAGGCACAAAGAAGAGGTGTAGCTAAGGATCTATTGGCAAAGTGCAACAGTGCACTTTCAGCACATGTGTACATTTTTTAGGGGGAACCCCCTCTTCACATGGCTTGTGAAGGGGGCAACAGATTTGCGGTACACCACTTACTGTGAAACATTACAGGTTGATCTGTCATCAGGGTTGGGAGGGTTACTTTTGAAATGTACAGGTGCATCTCAATAAATTAGAATGTCATGGAAAAGTTCATTTATTTCAGTAATTCAACTCAAATTGTGAAACTTGTGTATTAAATAAATTCAGTGCACACAGACTGAAGTAGTTTAAGTCTTTGGTTCTTTTAATTGTGATGATTTTGGCTCACATTTAACAAAAACCCACCAATTCACTATCTCAAAAAATTAGAATACATCATAAGACCAATAAAAAAAAACATTTTTAGTGAATTGTTGGCCTTCTGGAAAGTATGTTCATTTACTGTATATGTACTCAATACTTGGTAGGGGCTCCTTTTGCTTTAATTACTGCCTCAATTCGGCGTGGCATGGAGGTGATAAGTTTGTGGCACTGCTGAGGTGGTATGGAAGCCCAGGTTTCTTTGACAGTGGCCTTCAGCTCATCTGCATTTTTTGGTCTCTTGTTTCTCATTTTCCTCTTGACAATACCCCATAGATTATCTATGGGGTTCAGGTCTGGTGAGTTTACTGGCCAGTCAAGCACACCAACACCATGGTCATTTAACCAACTTTTGGTGCTTTTGGCAGTGTGGGCAGGTGCCAAATCCTGCTGGAAAATGAAATCAGCATCTTTAAAAAGCTGGTCAGCAGAAGGAAGCATGAAGTGCTCCAAAATTTCTTGGTAAACAGGTGCAGTGACTTTGGTTTTCAAAAAACACAATGGACCAACACCAGCAGATGACATTGCACCCCAAATCATCACAGACTGTGGAAACTTAACACTGGACTTCAAGCAACTTGGGCTATGAGCTTCTCCACCCTTCCTCCAGACTCTAGGACCTTGGTTTCCAAATGAAATACAAAACTTGCTCTCATCTGAAAAGAGGACTTTGGACCACTGGGCAACAGTCCAGTTCTTCTCCTTAGCCCAGGTAAGATGCCTCTGACGTTGTCTGTGGTTCAGGAGTGGCTTAACAAGAGGAATACGACAACTGTAGCCAAATTCCTTGACATGTCTGTGTGTGGTGGCTCTTGATGCCTTGACCCCAGCCTCAGTCCATTCCTTGTGAAGTTCACCCAAATTCTTGAATCGATTTTGCTTGACAATCCTCATAAGGGTGCGGTTCTCTTGGTTGGTTGTGCATCTTTTTCTTCCACACTTTTTCCTTCCACTCAACTTTCTGTTAACATGCTTGGATACAACACTCTGTGAACAGCCAGCTTCTTTGGCAATGAATGTTTGTGGCTTACCCTCCTTGTGAAGGGTGTCAATTATTGTCTTCTGGACAACTGTCAGATCAGCAGTCTTCCCCATGATTGTGTAGCCTAGTGAACCAAACTGAGAGACCATTTTGAAGGCTCAGGAAACCTTTGCAGGTGTTTTGAGTTGATTAGCTGATTGGCATGTCACCATATTCTAATTTTTTGAGATAGTGAATTGGTGGGTTTTTGTTAAATGTGAGCAAAAATCATCACAATTAAAAGAACCAAAGACTTAAACTACTTCAGTCTGTGTGCACTGAATTTATTTAATACACAAGTTTCACAATTTGAGTTGAATTACTGAAATAAATGAACTTTTCCACGACATTCTAATTTATTGAGATGCACCTGTATTCCACTACAGATTACAGAATACATGCTGTAAAATTTAATTTGTAACGTATTCCGTTAGATTACTCAAGGTCAGTAATGGATTCTAAATACTTTGGATTACTTCTTCAACACTGGTAGATTTTTTCACTTGTTTTGACTATAAAAACTCTGCCAGTACAGTAAGACAAAATACACATGTAAAAAATAAATTCTCTGAAAAACCTAAATATCTTATGCAGTGTTGTTTCTAAAACAAGATTAATCAAATTGATCTTGTTTTAAGGATTTTTAGATATTTTTACAGGAAAACAATACAAAAATTATTATCAAGAATATGATTTTTGCCCTAATATCAAAGGTCTTACTAGAAAAAAAGAAATTATGATCCAGCGTGAATTTTCTTGATAAAAAAATAAGATTGTGCCTAGTAACGTGCATGTAAAATGGCTAGAAATAGCATTTTAGCTTAGCGTAAAGCTGACAATTTACACAAGGTTTATTTCTATTTCTTCTGCTCCAAACTTACTTCAAACTTACTTCTCTGTCTACTCGTATGAATGTAACACATCATAAGAAAGTGTTTCACCGCTGTTCAAATGCACTTTGGATCACATCATTTATATGTATAAATGTTTTCCATCTGAAAGGACTAAATATTAAATGAAACAAATGACAATAAAATGCAAAGTAATCTCTTCAGTAATCAAAATACTTTTTGAATGTAACTGTATTCTAAATACCAATTATTTAAATTGTAACTGTAGTGGAATACAGTTACTTATATTTTGTATTTTAAATACGTAATCCCGTTACATGTATTCCGTTACTCCCCAACCCTGTCTGTCATGTTTGCTTTTCTCCTGCATGATAGCTTAAGGGATGCGTTGGTAAACATAGAATTTCTGAGCTAATTGAGCTAATATAACAAATATTCATTCAGGTGAATTCACTACACTAGCTATGTTTCCATCAACGTATTGTTATGTACAATATGTATTTTGGGATATTGCATAAAAACTGCTGGATAGAAACACCAAGATGCACATAAAATCTCCAAAATGCGCATAAAAAATGTGCTTGCTTGAAGTTAATAAGAAGAAATGCACATAAACTATGATGGAAACACATTTAACTCCTATTATATGTATTGGAAAATCAAGATGCACATCAAAAAGTCATGTGACTAAATTATATGACATTTCATTTTTAGTTGAACTGTTCCTTTAAACCCTCATTCCTTACACAGTTAGTGTAAGCTTGTACATGTTAACTCAGCTTTTTGTGAAGTAATAATAATAAAAAACAAATTTAATGTGTGAACCTCATTAAAATATTGGGTGATTGCTGTCACTATATGGGCATGTGCATTTATATTTTGATAATTGTTTTGTTTGTATCTGTGCTCTCATGAGATTTGCATCCCTGTTATGTTGTTACTTTTGTATTGTTGTCAGTCTTGTGATTTGAAGGACCATACTGTGTCTACTTGAGAACTTTATTTTCTAAAATAATTATTTCTCTCTCTGTAGGAGAGTAATGATAAAAACTTTTTTATGAGTACACTTTATACTATTTAATCTGATCCTTCACATTTAGGATTTATGGTCAGTGCAGGAATTCTCCTACTACTCCACTTCTTACATGAGGATCCTTCAGGAATCTATGTGATTAATGGGGTAATTTTGTTTTTGTTTTTGTTTATTTTAAGTAGTGATATCATGCTTGGATAAGTTTAGGGATGAAAAACAAAATTTTTGAAAAACTCGAACACATTCACTATATTTTCATTGTCATATTTTCACTGTCATTGAATCATAAAAGCAATTGAAACAATAATTTTAAATGAATTGATGTATTACACTGTTTCTTAACTAGATCTGATGCGACAAGAGAAAAGTTTCTGTCTTATCCAGCTGCGAAGTGCGAAACCACACTTTGTTGGTCACTTGTTTTTTTTTTTTTCATATTTTCACTCAATGTGAGTTTTTTGCGTCTTTATATTGGCAGTTTCTGAATTCCTTTCTATCTAATAATGCTGTGAAAAGAAGACGCGCTCTAGTTCCCAGCAATGCTTTGCGTTATGAATATATTATGGAGATTAGTGTGTACTGCTTAGCTTTACTTCTTGATGATTTTAGATATACTGCTATTACTTTTTTTGTTGTAACTTTCAGTTATTTGCCTTTTTGTGATTATTCAGAGCTCATTTTATACGTAATATGATGCTTTTAGTTTTCACAGTTATTGTGATTTGTATGTTAAATGATCAGGTCCAAGTGTGTTGCACGTTGTTCTTCGTGTGTGCGCTCTAGAAACCAATGGATTTCAAAATAAAAATCATCAATGTTTCTCAATCTTATGACTTGTTCATTTACTTTGCCAGTGTTCGTGGTGCCCCCTCAGGCACGTTGGGGCCCTAGGCGGTCGCCTTTATCACCTGTAGGATGGGCCGGCCCTGGATGCTGCACTGGCTAGTCCCTTCTCATTGAACCAAAATGATGCTCCTTATATACAGTATATTAAACACTGAACATGGTGAGATGTGACAATGGATGATTGTGGGAGTTAAGAAGCATTGATATTATATGACAAATACCACAAGTCCACAAAGATATCTGTTAAGAGGATGCCATCTGTACTGCAGATCATCTTATAAGTCATTAAAAAAAGGAATGTGTACTACTTGTTAATGAAATCTTGTTGCATCGCGCCTGGTTAGGAAACAGTGTTATGTGGCAACAAGCCAGTTATCAATTTATGTCACAGATATTGTGCAGTTGAAAATGAAAATTTTAGTCATTAAGATGTTTACCCACCCCTTTTTTTGTATCCAACAGCCTGCACAGACCCCAACACCAACTATGGTAATTACTGGAGACTCATTGGATGAAAGCACCATTGCTGTTTTGTTGATGGTGAGAAGCTCCTTGCTGATAAACTTGAAGTCGTAACACTGGGTATAGGCATTATTATGAGTGCCTACTTCCTATTTGATATAAAGTACAGAAAACCAATCAAAAGCACATTAACGTTTCTGTAGTCTCTGTTAGGAATTCAGGGGGAAAGCCTAAAGCTACCTATAGCAGTTTTGCGGCTCTTTAATTACCTCAAGTGTCCTCTATAAATGCTGTAGTCCATGCACATGAACAAAATTTTGTATTCTATGTACAAAGTTATGTTTTATTGCCTTGTGTTGTGATGGATTTACTTTACCTTGCGTTGTGTATCAGAAGTTTACATATATCTTAGCCAAATACATTTAAACTCAGTTTTTCACAATTTCTGATATTTAATCATAAAACATTCTCTGTCTTAGGTCAGTTAGGATCACTACTTTATTTTAAGAATGTGAAATGTCGGGGCCTGGGTAGCTCGGCGAGTATTGACACTGACTACCACCCTTGGAGTCGCAAGTTCGATTCCAGGGCATGCTGAATGACTCCATCCATATCTCCTAAGCAACCAAATTGTCCCGGTTGCTAGGGAGGGTAGAGTCACATGGGGTAACCTTGCTATAGTCGCTATAATGTATGGTTCTCGCTCTCGGTGGGGCGCATGGTGAGTTGTGCGTGGATGCCGCGGAGAATAGCGTGAAGCCTCCACATGCGCTACGTCTCCGCAGTAATGCGCTCAGCAAGACATATGATAAGATGTGCGGATTGACCGTCTCAGATGTGGAGGCAACTGAGATTCATCCTCCGCCACCCGGATTGAGGCGAGTCACTATGCTACCACGAGGACTTAGAGCACATTGGGAATTGTGCATTCCAAATTGGGGAGAAAAGGGGAGAAAAAAAAGAATGAAAAATGTCAGAATATTAGTAGAGAATTATTTATTTCAGCTTTTATTTTTTTCATCATTCCCAGTGGGTCATAAGTTTACATACACTTTGTTAGTATTTGGTAGCATTGCCTTTAAATTGTTTACCTTATGTCAAATATTTTGGGTAGCCTTCCACAAGCTTCTCACAATAAGTTACTGGAATTTTGGCCAATTCCTCCAGACAGAACTGATGTAACTGAGTCAGGTTTGTAGGCTTCCTTGCTCGCACACACTTTCTCAGTTCTGCCTACAAATTTGCTATCGGATTGATGTCAGGGCTTTGTGATGGCCACTCCAATACCTTGAATTTGTTGTCCTTAAGCCATTTTGCCACAGCTTTGGAGGTATGCTTGGGGTCATTGTCCATTTGGAAGACCCATTTGTGACCGAGCTTTAACTTCCTGGCTGATGTCTTGAGATGTTGCTTCAATATATCCACATAATTTTCCTTCCTCATGATGCCATCTATTTTGTGAAGTGCACCAGTCCCTCCTGCAGCAAAGCACCCCCACAACATGATGCTGCCACCCCCATGCTTCACAGCTGGGATGGTGTTCTTCAGCTTGCAAGCCTCACCCTTTTTCCTCCGAACATAACATTGGTCATTATGGCCAAACAGTTCAATTTTTGGTCCATTAGACCAGAGGGCATTTCTCCAAAAAGTAAGATCTTTGTCCCCATGTGCACTTGCAAACTGTAGTCTGGTGGGGGGTTTTTGACAGTTTTGGAGCAGTAGCTTCTTCCTTGCTGAGCAGCCTTTCAGGTTATGTCAATATAGGACTTGTTTTACTGTGGATATAGACACTTGTCTACCTGTTTCATCCAGCATCTTCACAATGTCTTTTGCTTTTGTTCTGGGATTGATTTGCACTTTTAGCACCAAACTACGTTCATCTCTAGGAGACAGAATGCATCTCCTTCCTGAGCGGTATGATGGCTGCGTGGTCCCATGGTGTTTATACTTGCGTACTATTGTTTGTACAGTTGAACGCGGAACCTTCAGGTGTTTGGAAATTGCTCCCAAGGATGAACCAGACTTGTGGAGGTCCACAATTTGTTTTCTGAGGCCTTGGCTGATTAATTTTGATTTTTCCCTGATGTCAAGCAAAGAGGCACTGAGTTTGAGGCACCTCCAATTCAGTACACCTCCTTTCAGAAGCTAATTGGCTAATTGGCTAATTGGCTTGACATCATTTTCTGGAATTTTCCAAGCTGCTTAAAGGTACAGTTAACTTAGTGTATGTAAACTTCTGACCCACTGGAATTGTGATTATAGTCAATTAAAAGTGAAACAATCTGTCTGTAAACAATTGTTGGAAACATTACTCATGTGATGCACAAAGTAGATGTCCTAACCGACTACATTTTGCTAATGTTAAATTTGTGGAGTGGTTAAAAAATGAGTTTTAATGACTTCAACTTAAGTGTATGTAAACTTCTGACTTCAACTGTATATGGAATGTGTAATATTATATGTAATGTGCATTTATATGTTATACATTACTTTATGTGAATGTAAAATAAACATGATTTTATATGATTTTGTTTTACAGTCTGTTTATTAAATTAGTAATCATAGTAATCACAAGTAACCATTGTAGCAGTAATAAGGCTTTTAAAATAAATATTGAAAAAATAAATCTGCTCCTCAGAGAATCTCTACTCTCTAATCTATTTTAATTCAAAAATGGTGTTCCAGACCATGCTTGATGAAAGGGTTCCTCTAGAAGCCTTGTAAGTTCCTCAGAGAACTGCCCTTTTTGAAAAGGTGCCTCGAGGTTTTCCAGAGAGTTCCGCCATTGTGGCAAGCTGAGGAACCCCAAAAGGTTCCTTGGGTATCCTTTAGTTTTTACAGTGATACCAATAAATGTTTATTTTAAGACTTGTATTTATTTATTTTATTTATTTATTTTTTGTAGGACACTCTGGTGTGTTTGTGTGAGCTTGTTTGGCAGGAGGTTCATGTTGAAGCTAATGTTTTTCATTCTGTTCTTATGTTTGTCTGATCATCTCTCTGATCGTTCTTTTTGCAGCTCTATTTCAGCCTGTGGTCCAGGCAGTAATGCAAGATTCTCTTTTCATCTGTCTTGTTTGTTTGTGTTTCGGTGCTTCACATTGTCAACAAAGCAAACAAAATCTAAATTGTCATGGTTACTGGTGTAACCTCAGTTCCCTGATGGAGGGAATGAGACGTTGGTGTCGATGTAGAGGGGTCACTCTTGGGAGCCCGAGACCAACGTCTCGTTCCCTCCATCAGGGAATGGAGGTTACACCAGTAACCATGACGTTCCCTATCTGTCACTCACTCAACATTGGTGTCAATGTAGTGACATTAGGGGTCCCTATACAAAACGCCACAAAGCTGAACTGTGTTAAGTGAACTGGCGGTGTGTGGTGGGCAGACTTGCTGTGTGCCTCATAGCCAGCACACCAGGTCGACACGTAACCTCCCCCAACACAGTTATGAGTGTCGAACGGCCCTTTTTGGGGACAAGTCGACTACCCAAAGATAGAGACAGGCTTAACCCAGTCGTGGCCTCTTTTCCCCTTCTCTTTTTCCACTCCCTAAAAAAGAAGGGGGATTATCCGACTGGTCCGCCAGGTCTAGTCGGGGGGTGTCCCTCCCAAGGGGAGGACACCGTGGAGACCACACCTCGCCCCAAGAGAGGGGGGATATTTAAGTGGAAGAATATGTCACATGGTCTTTTCAACTTTTCAATGTGGAGAGCCTTCAAGGTAGATCCTGCCCAATGGGGGAGGAGTTACTACAAACTACCCCTGATGCAGTTGCCAGCAGGGAAACGAATTAGCAGAAGATATAGATCGCATGGGGTTAGCCTTACAGGGAACCACCACATGCGGAGCACCTACCCCAGAACCGGGCTCTTAGCGCGTGTACTGGGCCGGCAGCGAGTCTCTCCGAAAACTCGACTGCCACAGGGCTCGGAGGAAGTCAACCAGGGAACAAATTTTGTGAACACTACTGGGAATTAACGGCACACATCTTCAGCTCAAAAGGAGGTGGAAGGCGCTATGTGCAAGTGATACACCCGGCCGGCTATCCCGGGCTTATCCGCTAGCGTTGCATGCCACTACCTGGGACGAAACCGGTTCCACCCGGAGGTTGTAGAACCTTGCAAAGGTGTTGGGTGTTGCCCAGCCCGCTGCTCTGCAAATGTCTGTTAGAGAGGCACCTCTGGCCAAGGCCTAAGAAGCCGCTACACCACGTAGAATGGGCTCGTATCCCTACCGGGGACGGCATGTTTTGGGCGAGATATGCCGTAGCTATGGCGTCAACGAGCCAGTGGGCGATCCTCTGCATGGAGACAGTGCTTCCTTTCCGCTGTGCACCAAAAGCAGACAAAGAACTGCTCAGAGATTCTAAAGCTCTGCGTGCGATCCAAGTAGATGCGTAAAGTGCGCACCGGACACAGTGACGACAGGGCTGGGTCTGCCTCCTCCTGGGGCAGCACTTGCAGGTTCACCACCTAGTCCCTAAAGGGGTGGTGGGAACCTTGGGCACATAGCCTGGTCAGGGTCTCAGGATCACGTGAGAGTAACCTGGACCGAACTCCAGGCACATTTCGCTGACAGAGAACGCTTGCAGGTCACCTACCCTCTTGATGGAAGTGAGCGCAGTC
Organism: Myxocyprinus asiaticus; assembly: GCF_019703515.2. Classification (NCBI taxonomy): domain Eukaryota; kingdom Metazoa; phylum Chordata; class Actinopteri; order Cypriniformes; family Catostomidae; genus Myxocyprinus; species Myxocyprinus asiaticus. The sequence goes on along the minus strand of NC_059356.1, from coordinate 15,297,217 downwards.
AGGAGGGCAGTCTTCAAGGAGAGTGCCTTAAGCTCGGCTGACTGCAAAGGCTCAAAAAGGGCTCTCTGTAGACCCTGAAGAACTACAGAGGTCCGATGAGGGAATGAGGCGCGGCCTGGAGGGATTCAGCCTCCTGGCGCCTCTTAGGAACCTGATGATCAAGTTGTGCTTCCTTAAGGACTTACCGTCGACTGCATCGTGATGTGCTGCTATGGCAGCAACGTACACCTTCAAGGTGGAAGGGGACAGCCTCCCTTCCAACCTCTCTTGCAGGAAGGAAAGCACTGATCCAACTGCGCATCTCTGGGGGTCTTCCCGATGGGAAGAACACCACTGACATACAACGAGAGCGCAAACCACCTTGGCAGTTGACATATGCTACCGTTGTCGTGTTGTCTGTCTGAACTAACACGTGCTTACCCTGGATCAATGGCCGAAACCTCCGCAGGGCGAGCAGAATTGCCAACATCTCGAGGCAGTTGATGTGCCAATGCAGTCGCGGACCCGTCCAGAGGCCGGCGGCTGCGTGCCCATTGCAAACGGCACCTCAGCCCATTTTGGAGGCATCTGTCGTGACCACGACGCACCTGGGGACCAGTTCTAGAGGAACACCTGCCCGTAGGAACGAGAGGTCAGTCCAAGGGCTGAAAAGACGGTGACAGACCAACGTGATGGCCACGCGGTGTGTCCCATGGTGCTATGGCCGTCTCGGGACTCGAGTCTGGAGCCAGTGCTGAAGGTGGGGTGGCCACCGCCGAGGATGCCATATGCCCCAGGAGCCTCTGAGGGAGTTTCAGTGGAACCGCTGTTCCCTGTTTGAACACCTTCAAACAGGCCAGCACTGACTGGGCACGCTCATTCGTAAGGCATGCCGTCAAGGAGACTAAGTCCAACTCCAAACCGAGAAAAGAGATGCTCTGAACCGGGAGGAGCTTGCTCTTTTACCAGTTGACCTGAAGCCCTGGTCGGCTGAGGTGTGAGAGCACCAGGTCCCTGTGTACACACAACACATCTCGAGAGTGAGCTAGGATTAGCCAGTCGTCAAGATAGTTGAGAACGCAAATGTTCACCTTCCTTAACGGGGCAAGGGCAGCCTCGGCGACCTTCGTAAAGATGCGAGGAGACAGGGACAGGCCGAAAGGGAGGACTTTGTACTGATACGCCTGACCCTCGAACACGAACCGCAGGAAGGGTCTGTGTCAAGGAAGTATCGAGGCGTGGAAGTACGCATCCTTCAGGTCTACCGCCGCGAACCAATCTTGATGCCGGGTGCTAGCCAGAATGCATTTTCGTCTGTATAAAGCCTAGTTCAGAACTCACACGTCCAAGATTGGCCTCAACCCACCGCCATTTTTCGGTACAATGAAGTAGGGGCTGAAAAAAAAACCCTTCTTCATCTCGGCTGGAGGGACAGGTTCTATCGCGCCCTTCCGTAGGAGGGTAGTGATCTCCGCGCAAGGTAGCAGCATTTTCGTCTTTCACCGAGGTGAAGTGGAACCTGGGCGGATGCCCAGCGAAGTGAATCGCGCAGCCAAGTCGGACAGTCTGGACCAGCCCTCGTGACGGATTGGAAAGCGCAAGCCATGTGTCCAAGTTCCGCGCAAGGGGGACCAAAGGGACAACGTCATCGGATGTACCGGCAGGTGGGGCCTCGCGGCGGGGCGGAGCTCGAGGTGCCACACCATGTCGTGGCCGTGCTGAGTCTAAGGACATCGAAGCACTTACCTGGCTCCTTGACCACCCCCGAAACAGCCTGGGACAGGGGAGGAAGAGGCCTGTCCTCGTGACCCGTGGAGACTGTCACATCAGGGGTGGATTTGTGCCACAGCTGGGCACTCAGGGGCGGGAGACCGCCGCTGGAGCGCCAAACCTGCCAAATGGAGTGGTGGACGGTGATCGCGATGACAGCCATACACACCGGATACGTGACCCAGGGAACAAGGAAACCGCTTTTGCTGAGCTCTTGAGTACTGCAGCCACTTGGGCATGCAGCGCAATTAAATGCAAAAGGTAACAAAAAGATGAAGATCTGCTTACCAGCTCCAGAGCAGCGGGTTTCATTGTCCCTGGGTCGCCCATCTCAAGGGCGCTTTGAAGCCTTTCACGGGTTCTGGGCGGCCGCGAGACGGGTGGCGTCTGCTTCCTGCGGTGGGCTCCACGCCGGGGCCGGGCCACAGGGGCAGGCTGCGGCAGAGCCGGTGCAGTCAATGCAGGGGGACGCCCTTGGCGATGAGTAGACGGGGTGTGGGATCTTGAGCAGCGCTGGGGCAGGATATGCCGGCTAGCATCCTTCTACTGCTCTACCATCGAGAACTGCTGGGCAAAGTTCTCGACGGTGTCGCCAAATAGGCCTGCCTGGGAAATGGGGGCAGCAAGGAACCATGTCTTGTCGGCCTCACCCATCTCGACCAGGTTGAGCCAAAGGTGGCGCTCCTGGACCACTAGTGTGGCCATCGTCCGCCCGAGAGACTGCGCCGTGACCTCCGTCGCTCGGAGAGCGAGGTCGGTCACCGAGCATAGTTCCTGCATCAGTCCCGGGGTGGAACTACCCTCGTGCAGTTCCTTTAGTGCCTTAGCGGACTTGCAGGAGAGCCATGGCGTGCAGGGCGGAGGCGGCTTGTCCAGCGGCACCGTAGGCCTTGGCCGTCAGAGACGACGTAAACCTACAGGCCTTGGAAGAGGGCTTTGGGCACCCGCACCAGGTGGCGGCACTCTGCGGGCATAGGTGCACCGCGAGCACCTTTATCCACCGGGGTATTGCCGAATAGCCCTTGGCCGCCACACCATCGAGGGTAATGAGGGCGGGGAAGCTGAAAAGATCGGGACCGGGCAGGAAAAAGTGACTCCCGCGACCTTGTCAGCTCTTCATGCACTTCCGGGAAGAAAGGAACGGGGGCAGGGCGTGGCTTTGAGCGGCACCACAAGCCCAGGAACCAATCGCCGAGCCGTGAGGGTTCAGGGAACAGCGGTGAAATCCACTCTAACCGACGCTCGCGGCTGCCCGGGAAAGCATGTCGAGGCAATCGACCCCGAAGGGAGGAGCCCAGCTGAGGCTTCTGAATGGACGAGCCCGCTCTCCAATGCTGCGCTCGAGAGCTCATCACTTTCGCGGGCTCCGAATAAGAGGTCGAACTCGCCGTGAGACGAGCCGGCGGACTCACCCAGAAGCCCGATCGGGGCAGACGAGCGTGCTGGGGAATGGGATGACCGCGGGGGGATACCCAGCGGAGGTGGTCCCATTGGTGTCCCCAAATCGCCCCCAGTGCTAGCCGCGCTGGCCTCATACCCGTGGGTAAAAGGACCGAGGCGGGAGCCTCTGGGGTGGCTCGCTTTCTTACAAAGGGGAGCCGCGACCGCAACGTTGCCATGGACATATTCTCGCAATGAGAACATGACCATCCACGAACGCTGCCTCCGCGTGAGCAGTGCCCAGACACGAAAGACAGTGATCGTGACCGTTAGAAGGCGAGAGCTAACGAGCACAACCAGGAATAACACACAATCGGAAAAGCATCTTTAAAAAGACGCGTCTTTAAAAAGACGTTCCGTGTGTTTGCTCTTTTAGAGAAATATATACTCTTTTAGACGGGAAAAATGCTCTTTCAGAAAATATACTCTCTAGTTTTTCTGCCGAAGCGCCCAGGGGCGTTCTCTGCAGTGCACCAGTGCAGAGGGGGGAGAAGCCGCTGAAATGCACCGTCAGATCCAGCAGAGGTGAATGAACAGTAGTATTCAGCTCAATGAGCATGACCGCTCGGCTCCGAAGAGAAAATCTGAATGAGTGGTTGCATACCAGCTCCTTTTATACCCGTATGTCCAGGAGAGTGGCATGCAAATACCACTCCCCAATTTTCATTGGCCTTTTATCAAAGACCAGAGGTGTCTTGGGCTCCCAAGAGTGACCCCTAGTGTTACTACATCGACACCAACATCGAGTGAGTGACAGATAGGGAACAATGTGTTCCCCCTGTGAAAATGGGTGACAGCTCTATTCTGGTCACTTCTTTCTCTATTTACCTCAACAGAGAAGGAGAATTTAGCTGAAAACGGCTAAAATTAACACATCTTACTCTTTTAAAGTCTATGGTAGTTTGCTCGACTGCCTTGAACGCACCAAAAATCAATCTCTGATGAGGCAAGACTCAATTCAGTTTAACAGAAAATTAATACAGTCCCAGTTTTTGTGATCTTAGGAGGTGGAGTAACGGCTTCTGGGGCTTTGAGGTGAGCTTTATGAAAACATCAGGCCTGACAGCATTGGAGCTCCACTCCTGAACCCTTTCCAACCCTGCAGCCTTGTTAGTTCTCACTGCTTTGCAGGAGTCAATGTGTCTTTGCCAAAAGCAAGCAATTGAGAGATGCCTAACCTTGCTGTTGGGTACACAGACTTCCCTCTTAGTTTTGAATTTGGAATATAAATGAATAAGATATTACTAGCTTAAGTGGCCAAACGGGTCTTTGTTTTATCTTCTTTTATGGGTTTGTTGTCTTGAAACTATGCAGTGTTGGGGAAGCCAATTTGAAACGGTAGCATCTCAAGCTACATGCTACTCATAATTTAGAGAAGTTAAAGCTGTAATTTCTGCACCACTAGTATCACCAAATGGAATTGCAAAAATAATCAGATTTCAAACAAATTCTTGAAAACTCCCTTTGTCTGTCGTGGATAGTTCTGCTCAAAACTCACAGCATTGGTTGAGCTAATGTTGCTGTGTCAGGCTGGATGGGATTTGATGATATATTCTCCTCCCTACCCAGTAGGGGGCAATATGCACAAAGAATGCGAATTGCCAAAAACACAAGAAGAAGAATGTAAAAGTAAATGTGAAAGTGGAGATTTACAGTAAAAAAGGACTCAAAATTGATCTCTTTCTCACCCACACTTATCATATCGCTTCTGAAAACATGCATTAAAACACTGGAATCTTATGGATTACTTTTATTATGCCTTTATGTGCTTTTTGGACCTTCAAAATTTTGACTATCCCTATAAACTGTTATCAGTGTTGGGTGTAATCTGATTACAAAGTAATTAGTTACTGTAATCTAATTTCTTTTTAGACAAAAATGTAGTGTAATGCATTACATTTTAAAATCTTGTAATCAGATTACAGTTACTGATTTTAATTTAGAATAATACGTACATTACTCGGTTTACACTAATTTCTAAAATAATGTATAGTCAACCAACAGCAGATCAAAAGCGGTAGATATCCACGCCAAATACTGAAAGGGCTTAATCCTGATTCGGAACCTATGACAATGCCAGCTCCCACTATGGATGATCTCACTCGGGAATTAAAATATCTGTGCTCCAAGGAAATTAAATTGCAACTCCATGGTGCGACTCTCAGTGAGTATGTGAGATCTAAGAGAATTCTGACAGAGTGTTGCCAATTTAGTGACTTTGTCGCAAGATTTAGCAACTTTTCAGTCCCCTTTAGCGACTTTATTCTAAAAAGCACCTAATGACAAATCTAGCGACTTTTTGGACAAATCTTAGCTACTTTCCATAGAAGAGTCGCCAGTACTGCCGTGCGAGCACGAGGTCTTGCTTTCCTGCCGCAGGAATACCTCTCTCTGCATCTACTCTATTCAGTGAGTGGCAGACAGAGGAGCAGCACATTTAGTTGACCGCACGGCAGCTGACACAAATGAGCTGTGAGCTGCACATTTAATGCACAAGCCCGAGTATTGTGGATTGAAAGAACAACAAACTTTGATGCAGCTTCAAAAGAAACACGATGTAATATGGAAACCTGCCGATAAGGGTGGGGGTTTGGTTCTAACGGATAAAAACGACTATATCTTTCAAATGATATCTGTTACACGAATTTGGACTCAAATCCAAATTCACTTTTCAAAAAAGAGATTGATGCTTTTTTTTGCATTATGCATGTGGTTTAATTAGCTCAGAGGAATTTAAGTATCTTATTAAGGATTTTACGGTAACTCCTGTCATGTATGTCTTGCCTAAAGTTAATAAATCTTTGATTCATCCTCCTGGTCACCCTATAGTGGCTTCCAATGAAAGTCTTTTGGAACCCATATCTCATTATGTCGATCGAATTCTTAAACCTTTGGTGGAACAACTTCCATCTTATTTGAAAGATACGGGTGATTTTATACATCAGCTAAAAGATGTTAACTTTGAAAGTTGTGATGCAAATATCTTTCTGGTCACATTAGATGTAGTTTCTTTATATACCAACATCCCGCATGAAATGGGGTTGGAAGCTCTCTAGTTTTTTCTTGAATCAAGAATTGATAAAAATCCACTGTCTAATTTTATACTTGACATGATGTCCATGCTTCTTTTTAAGAATTATTTCTTATTTGAGGATCGCTATTATCTCCAGAAACAGGGAGCTGCGATGGGTTCAAAATTCTCCCCAGACTATGCCTGTCTATGGGTTTTCTAGAAGAAAAAATATTTGGAATAATAACCCTTTACCAAATACATTATGATGTGGAAAAGATAAATTGATGACGTTTTTTTGCATTTTCAGGGGTTCTAAAGAAAACTTTGAGGACTTTTTGATCTTCCTAAATAACATGACTGATTCTATTAAATTTAAGGATGAAATAGACCCAAATTCAGTATCCTTTTTGGAAACGAGAGTCCGTTTGCATTTAGGATCGCTATATACGACATTAAAAACCCGCTGACAAGAACAGTATTTTGCATGCATCGAGTTCGCATCCAACGTATTTAGAAAAAGAGTTTACCATACACACAGTTTTTGGAAGTAAAGCGTATCTGTACGATGGACTTAGATTTTGAGACAGAGGTAATAAAAAAGTATAAGCAATTTCGCCTCAGGGGCTAAAAAGTGGCTAGATGATGCCCTTTACAGGGTTTGTACCATTCCTCCTTTGCCCAAAAGCAATAGAAGAAACATCTCTGTGGTTTGTATAACAACCTTTTCTTGATACAGGCAAGAAATGAAAGAAATAATTAAAAAAAAACATTGGTAGGGCCTATGATTTAAAGAGCGACCCTATTTGTTCCAGTCTTTTTCAGGATCCTCTGCTCTTTGCACATTATAGATCTAAGAATATGGGAGATTTTTTGGTTAAAGCGGACACTTTCATGCGGTATAATAAGGATGATGGGCGATTGGATGAATCCATTGGTTTTTTCCCATGTTTGAATTGCGTCGCCTGTAAGAATAACAACAGAAAAATCAGCTCGTTTAGGAGCTGTATAACAGACGGCGTGTACAGTATAAAACAATTTGTAATTTGTAGTTCTGAGAATGTCATTTATCTAATTTATTGTCCATGCAACAAACAATATGTGGGATATAGAATGGATACTCCTACAGAAAGTATCCTGATGGATATTTCACTTAAAATCTTTACATCCCCTGGGAATAAATGAAGATTTGTCCCTCAGCTGTTTTCTATAGGATTATTATGACGCATCTCTATTTGCACATGCCTATTATTTGAATCATGGTATATTTGCAAATATAACTATGTACAGTTTACATTTGGAAATACGTGTTGACATTTTTGAATATCGGGTGATTGTTGTACTTTGCCCATGTTTTTGAATTATGCATGATCAACATTTGTATTGACATAACTGACATTTCTTGAAGTATAATGTAGCTATATATGACAATATATATACCTTCCTACAAATATAATTCCTCACTGTTTTGTGTGCATACAACAATTCTTAATGAATAATGAATATTATTGGTATATGGTTGTGATATAATAATATAATGGATCATTTTTGTATATGTAATTTTCTATGTAATTTGTGTCCTCCTCTATCTCCTGATATATACACGTAGATTCTTGATAATTTGTCTTTGTTACTTTAGTAATATATGTGAATGCCAGTATACCATATAAAGAGGCAATATACAGTATGTCTATAACATTTAGCAAACATTTGTATATTTTTAAGTCTATTCTATTAGGACAAATATGATAAATACTCCCTCTTTATAAATGGAATCAAGTGTACTGTTGTTAATGGGACACTGTTGATTATGTAAATTGATAAAGTTTTGTCTTTGCACTGAGTACTTTTTGCACTTTTGGGCCTCTTAATAAACTAAAAAAACTGTACAACTTTCTACACATTGTGTGCGATCTTCCCCTCTCTTTTGGACCTTAGTATAAAATAATGTGTACAAATAATTGATGTATAATACATTTAAAATATCAGTTTATATGTTCATATGTATATCTGTTTGTGTTTCTTTGATAGCTGAAGGGTGTGCAACAATGAACGAGGATATATAGACATTATTTTGAACTGGTTAAGTGGAAAAACAAAAATGTTTCAGTGAAAAGTGTTTTAGAAAGTAACAAGTAAAAGTAAAGTGAGTAGTTATGGGATTACTTTTTTATTTAGTAATAAGTATTCTCATTACAATTTTAGAGATGAAATCAGTAATTTGCAGTGGATTACTAATTTAGTAATTTACCCAACACTGGATATAATTAAAAAACTTTTTTTTTTTTATATTTAAACAATATTTAAAAATTGTAATATTTAAACAATTACACACATGAGCTTTAAACTACAGTCAAGTTAGCCTTTTGAAGAAATAGTCATCTTCTACAAGCTACTAAAAAAAAGTAGCTAACTACATTGTAGTTAAGGGGGCAATAGCTTACATCAGATCATATACTGCAACCTGTCTCATAAAATACAGGATCGTCCCATATTTAAAGATGAAATTATGCATCCCGTTTTTAATCAGTATGGTACGTGATTTGTTATTTTTAAGCCAGGCCCAGGCGGACTCTGGTCGGCAAAAATGGAATGCCGAAATCCCAACACAGGAAACCCTAACCCCAACACTGAAACTAATACATTATATACTGTTGCACACACACACATACATTTTGAGTACATTTCAGGCCATGACCTGTTTGTACACTTTCTAACAAGAACCTATTTGTGTAAAGTGTTGACTAATTCATTCAGATTAAATGTCAGCACCTGGTGGAGAGGCACTTGACAGAGACCAAACATGGAGTCATCAGCTTTGGCAGTCTGATATCATGACTAGAGACAAGAGAGGCTGCAGGGACTTGTTATTTCTCATCTGCTCATCCTGCTTTCAGATAATGTCAATCTTTTCTTGCATTGCGCACAAACACTCTTCTTTTGGCTGGTTGGCTGTTACCCACCAGCCCTTGTTGCAGCAGCTGGCTCTCCATTTTCAGCTTGCCTCAAACATATGTCTGAACCTCTTCAACCCAGTGCTAATTCTTAATTTTGCCATTTGTTAAGAGATTTCTGTTGTTTTGCTAATGAGAATTTTTTGGAGTAGATCCTTGTAGCACAAGGAGTTCCAGGAAACATCAAAAGTCAATTCATAACGTGCACACTTATAAACTAATGTGCTCATAATTGGATGACAAGAACAGTAAAACTTGTGTATTTTATTATGAGTGGCTTTGGTAAAAAGTGTCTGCTAAAAGTAAAAATGTAAGTGACAATGCATTTAGTCTCATATTTGTAGTCTCAGGATTGCTGAACTGTATATTAGTGTGGTGTATCTGGGAAGAACCCTGGAGTTGCATCATTTATCACCTTTATCTATTGCCTCTCTCTGGTGTTCTAACTCTCTCAGCCCCCTTTCAGTACATCGGGGCTTACTGCAGTGCACCATTGACATTTAGGCTGTGAAAGAAGATATTTTGTCTTTAATGCACCAGAGCTTCCTAGTTCATTGGCAACGAGTGCAAAATAATGTAATGGATCAGGGGAAGATTTGTGTGTCAGAATGTGTAAAGATGAATCTCATGAAACCTGTCGCCTGTTTCACTGTAAAGTCAAAAGTAAGAAGTGAAAAATTATCTATCTATCTATCTATCTATCTATCTATCTATCTATCTACATGTATACAGTATATATATACACTACCGGTCAAAAGTTTTGAAACACTTATTCTTTATTAAAAAAAAATTTTTTCTCACATTTTAGAATAATAGTAAAGTCATCAAAACTATGGAATAACATAAATGGAACTATGGGAATTATGTTGTGACTAAACAATATCCAAAATAAATCAAAATTGTGTTATATTTTAGCATCTTCAAAGTAGATGCATTTCTGCAAATCCTTTGCCTAGAATTTGCAGAAATGTACTCCTGACATTTTCTCAACCAACTTCTTGAGGTATCACCTTGGGATGCTTTTTAAACAGTATTGAAGGAGTTCCTATCTATGTTGGGCACTTATTGGCTGCTTTTCTTTATTATTTGGTCCAAGTCATCAATTTCAAAAACTTTTTTTTATTTTTATTAAATTTTAGTTTTAAAATGAAATAAATTTATATGGTGGCACAATTATATTTTTGTCTACAAAACTCATTTCAAACATTTAAGCATACGCCTTCAGATCAAAATATTTTTAAGATCATGAGAAACATTTCAGTCGTGTTTCAAAATGGTAGCGCGTGTGTGTATATATATATATATATATATATATATATATATATATATATACAGGTGCATCTCAATAAATTAGAATGTCGTGGAAAAGTTCATTTATTTCAGTAATTCAACTCAAATTGTGAAACTTGTGTATAAAATAATTTCAATGCACACAGACTGAAGTAGTTTAAGTCTTTGGTTCTTTTAATTGTGATGATTTTGGCTCACATTTAACAAAAACCCACCAATTCACTATCTCAAAAAGTTAGAATACATCATAAGACCAATAAAAAAAACATTTTTAGTGAATTGTTGGCCTTCTGGAAAGTATGTTCATTTACTGTATATGTACTCAATACTTGGTAGGGGCTCCTTTTGCTTTAATTACTGCCTCAATTCAGCGTGGCATGGAGGTGATCAGTTTGTGGCACTGCTGTGGTGGTATGGAAGCCCAGGTTTCTTTGACAGTGGCCTTCAGCTCATCTGCATTTTTTGGTCTCTTGTTTCTCATTTTCCTCTTGACAATACCCCATAGATTCTCTATGGGGTTCAGGTCTGGTGAGTTTGCTGGCCAGTCAAGCACACCAACACCATGGTCATTTAACCAACTTTTGGTGCTTTTGGCAGTGTGGGCAGGTGCCAAATCCTGCTGGAAAATGAAATCAGCATCTTTAAAAAGCTGGTCAGCAGAAGGAAGCATGAAGTGCTCTAAAATTTCTTGGTAAACGGGTGCAGTGACTTTGGTTTTCAAAAAACACAATGGACCAACACCAGCAGATGACGTTGTACCCCAAATCATCACAGACTGTGGAAACTTAACACTGGACTTAAAGCAACTTGGGCTATGAGCTTCTCCACCCTTCCTCCAGACTCTAGGACCTTGGTTTCCAAATGAAATACAAAACTTGCTCTCATCTGAAAAGAGGACTTTGGAACACTGGGCAACAGTCCAGTTCTTCTTCTCCTTAGCCCAGGTAAGACGCCTCTGACATTGTCTGTGGTTCAGGAGTGGCTTAACAAGAGGAATACGACAACTGTAGCCAAATTCCTTGACATGTCTGTGTGTGGTGGCTCTTGATGCCTTGACCCCAGCCTCAGTCCATTCCTTGTGAAGTTCACCCAAATTCTTGAATCGATTTTGCTGGACAATCATAAGGCTGCGGTTCTCTCGGTTGGTTGTGCATCTTTTTCTTCCACACTTTTTCCTTCCACTCAACTTTCTGTTAACATGCTTGGATAAAGCACTCTGTGAACAGCCAGCTTCTTTGGCAATGAATGTTTGTGGCTTACCCTCCTTGTGAAGGGTGTCAGTGATTGTCTTCTGGACAACTGTCAGATCAGCAGTCTTCCCCATGATTGTGTAGCCTAGTGAACCAAACTGAGAGACCATTTTGAAGGCTCAGGAAACCTTTGCAGGTGTTTTGAGTTGATTAGCTGATTGGCATGTCAAAATATACTAATTTTTTGAGATAGTGAATTGGTGGGTTTTTGTTAAATGTGAGCCAAAATCATCACAATTAAAAGAACCAAAGACTTAAACTACTTCAGTCTGTGTGCATTGAATTTATTTAATACACGAGTTTCACAATTTGAGTTGAATTACTGAAATAAATGAACTTTTCCACGACATTCTAATTTATTGAGATGCACCTGTATATATACACACAGTGTTGGGTGTATCCGATTACAAAGTAATTAGTTACTGTAATCTAATAATTTTTTTAAAGTCAAAAGTAGTGTAACACATTACATTTTAAATTATTTTAATCAGATTACAGTTACTGACATTCAA